>NC_056733.1:70670868-70851276 GCF_019279795.1 Protopterus annectens | reverse complement strand
TGGGTGGTTTTGGGCCCAAAAAATTTTTTCCCATCCATCGTCCAGATTTTGCTTGAAGAGGGTCAGCGAGGGGCTATGTCTAACATGAATTGGGATTCTATTCCAGAGTGAGGGGAGCCACTGGGAAATGACTCTGTCCTTCCAGCATGTCCTATTTATTTTTGTGCTGAGGTTTAGGTCCCTGGAGCATGTAGCTCTAAGGGACTTGGATTTTTTGAGGTGGAGCATGTCTATTAATTTTGGGTTTGACATGGCTTGGTACATCAGGCATAGATTGCCTCTGAGTAGGCGGTAAGCAACTGAGTAGAGCTGGAGTTTCTTTAGTCGAGCTGCATAGGACATCTGTTTGTTGCCCATGATCCTCTAGGTGAGGTACTTTTGGGGTCTCTCCAGTTGCTGCAGGTGTCGGGTAAGGTACATCCCAAAGGGGCATTGTATTCAATTATGGGCCTGATGAGTGGCGGTAGAGGGGCACAATGACCTCTCTTGATCTAGATCTTGAACCCTTTCGTGATAAGGTGGGCTATATAGAAAGTCTTTCTAACCACTTTGGCAACGTGATTATCAAAGGAGAGATTACTATCTACGTTGGTCCCCAAGTCTTTAATTACTTCTTCCGTGCCAATGGATTACCACCTATGTGGTAATTTGTGGGCACTGTTTTTCCCAAAGGGGATGACTATGCACTTTTTAGCATTTAGCTTGAGGCTGTGGCTCTGGCACCAAGCATCCGGCTTTGTGAGACCCTTTTGGAGGATGCTTGTGTCAGCTGGAGATTCGATTATGGCCCCCAGTTTGCAGTCATCTGCGAACTTTGTCAGCCATAATCCCCCCGTGTTAGTCTGAACCTCAGAGAAGTATATACCAAACAAGAGATGTCCCAGAACTGAGCCCTGTGGGACACCACTTGTAACTGGTTTGGATTCGGACATGGCACCTGCAATTCTGACCATGTGGGTTCTATCTCTGAGCCAGTTTGCAACCCATCTTGTGATATAGGGGTTGATATTTAAGCTGGTAAGCTTATTTATGATGCCCGAGTAGGGTATTGTGTCGAAGGCTTTTGCAAGGTCCAGGTAGGCTGTGTGGACTATCTTGCCCTCATCTATGGCTTTGGTAACTGTTTCAAAGAAATCAACTAGGTTTAAGAGGCAAGATCTGCCCTTAATAAAGCCGAATTGGGTATGTCATGCATTTGGGTACTGCATTACTATAACTACATGTCATGCATTTGGGTACTGCATTACTATAACTACATGTCATGCATTTGGGTACTGCATTACTATAACTACATCATGCATTTGGGTACTGCATTACTATAACTACATCATGCATTTGGGTACTGCATTACTATAACTACATGTCATGCATTTGGGTACTGCATTACTATAACTACATGTCATGCATTTGGGTACTGCATTACTATAACTACATGTCATGCATTTGGGTACTGCATTACTATAACTATGTCATGCATTTGGGTACTGCATTACTATAACTACATGTCATGCATTTGGGTACTGCATTACTATAACTATGTCATGCATTTGGGTACTGCATTACTATAACTACATGTCATGCATTTGGGTACTGCATTACTATAACTACATGTCATGCATTTGGGTACTGCATTACTATAACTACATGTCATGCATTTGGGTACTGCATTACTATAACTACATCATGCATTTGGGTACTGCATTACTATAACTATGTCATGCATTTGGGTACTGCATTACTATAACTACATGTCATGCATTTGGGTACTGCATTACTATAACTACATGTCATGCATTTGGGTACTGCATTACTATAACTACATGTCATGCATTTGGGTACTGCATTACTATAACTACATGTCATGCATTTGGGTACTGCATTACTATAACTACATGTCATGCATTTGGGTACTGCATTACTATAACTACATGTCATGCATTTAGGTACTGCATTACTATAACTACATGTCATGCATTTGGGTACTGCATTACTATAACTACATCATGCATTTGGGTACTGCATTACTATAACTACATGTCATGCATTTGGGTACTGCATTACTATAACTACATGTCATGCATTTGGGTACTGCATTACTATAACTACATGTCATGCATTTGGGTTCTGCATTACTATAACTACATGTCATGCATTTGGGTACTGCATTACTATAACTACATGTCATGCATTTGGGTACTGCATTACTATAACTACATGTCATGCATTTGGGTACTGCATTACTATAACTACATGTCATGCATTTGGGTACTGCATTACTATAACTACATGTCATGCATTTGGGTACTGCATTACTATAACTACATGTCATGCATTTGGGTACTGCATTACTATAACTACATCATGCATTTGGGTACTGCATTACTATAACTACATGTCATGCATTTGGGTACTGCATTACTATAACTACATGTCATGCATTTGGGTACTGCATTACTATAACTACATGTCATGCATTTGGGTACTGCATTACTATAACTACATGTCATGCATTTGGGTACTGCATTACTATAACTATATGTCATGCATTTGGGTACTGCATTACTATAACTACATGTCATGCATTTGGGTACTGCATTACTATAACTACATGTCATGCATTTGGGTACTGCATTACTATAACTACATGTCATGCATTTGGGTACTGAATTACTATAACTACATGTCATGCATTTGGGTACTGCATTACAATACCTACATCATGCATTTGGGTACTGCAGTACTATAACTATGTCATGTATTTGGGTACTCTATTACTATAACTACATGCCATGCACTTAGATACTGCATTACTATAACTACATCATGTATTTGGGTACTGCATTACTATAACTATGTCATGCATTTTGGTACTGCATTACTATAACTACGTCATGCATTTGGGTACTGCATTACTATAACTACATGTCATTCTTTTGGGTACTGCATTACTATAACTACATGTCATGCATTTGGGCAGTGCATTACTACAACTAAGTCATGCATTTGAGTACTGTATTACTGTAACTACGTCATGCATTTGGGTACTATTTTACTATAACTACATGTCATGCATTTGGGTACTGCATTACTATAACTACATGTCATGCATTTGGGTACTGCATTACTGTAACTACATGTCATGTATTTGGGTACTGCATTACTATAACTACAGGTCATGCATTTGGGTACTGCATTGCTATAACTACGTCATGCATTTTGGTATTGCATTACTATAACTACGTCAAGCATTTAGGTACTGCATTACTAAAACTACATGTCATGCATTTGGGTATTGCATTACTATAACTACATGTGATGCATTTGGGTCCTGCATTACTATAACTATGTCATGCATTTCAGTACTGCATTACTATAACTACAAGTAATGCATTTGGGTTCTGCAGTACTATAACTACGTCATGCATTTTGGTACTCCACTACTATAACTACATGTCATGCATTTGGCTGCTGCATTACTATAAATACATGACATGCTTTTGGGTACTGCATTACTATAAGTACATATCGTGCATTTGGGTACTGCATTACTATAACTACTTATGTTCATAGGTTCACAGGTAGATATTAGGCTATCTGCCTTATGGCATTTATAAGCCTAGCCAGAGTGTATTTGACTTCCGCCTCCCTATTAGATTAGCCTACTGTGCCTCTGTAAAGTAGGTCACAGAAGGTACCCTTTTAAGATTAGTTTACTGTGCCTCTGTCTAGCAGGGACACAGAAGAGATCCCAGGGGTGAATTTGCGATTTCCCATCCATGTGTCCAGATTTTGCTTGAAGACGGTCAGTGAGGGGCTATGTCTAACATGAATTGGGATTCTATTCCAGAGTGAGGGGAGCCTCTGGGAAATGAATCTGTCCCTCCAGCATGTCCTATTTATTTTTGTGCTGAGGTTTAGGTCCCTGGAGCGTGTAGCTCTAAGGGACTTGGATTTTTTGAGGTGGAACATGTCTATTAATTCTGGGTTTGACATGGCTTTGTACATCAGGCATAGATCGCCTCTGAGTAGGCGGTAAGCAACTGAGTAGAGCTGGAGTTTCTTTAGTCGAGCTGCATAGGACATCTGTTTGTAGCCCATGATCCTCTTGGTGAGGTACTTTTGGGGTCTCTCCAGTTGCTGCAGGTGTCGGGTAAGGTACATCCCAAAAGGGGCATTGTATTCAATTATGGGCCTGATGAGTGATGAGTAGAGGGGCACAATGACCTCTCTTGATCTAGATGCGAACCCTTTTGTGATAAGGTGGGCTATATAGAAGGTCTTTCTAACCACTTTGGCAACGTGATTATCAAAGGAGAGATTACTATCTACGTTGGTCCCCAAGTCTTTAATTACTTCTTCCATACTTAATGGATTACCACCTATGTGGTAATTTGTGGGCACCTTGTTTTTCCCAAAGGGGATGACTATGCACTTTTTAGTATTTAGCTTGAGGCCGTGGCTCTGGCACCAAGCATCCGGTTCTGTGAGACCCTTTTGGAGGATGCTTGTGTCAGCTGGAGATTCGATTATGGCCCCCAGTTTGCAGTCATCTGTGAACTTTGCCAGCCATAATCCCCCCCGTGTTAGTCTGAACCTCAGAGAAGTATATACCAAACAGGAGAGGTCCCAGAACTGAGCCCTGTGGGACACCACTTGTAACTGGTTTGGATTCGGACATGGCACCTGCAATTCTGACCATGTGGGTTCTATCTCTGAGCCAGTTTGCAACCCATCTTGTGATATAGGGGTTGATATTTAAGCTGGTAAGCTTATTTATGATGCCCGAGTAGGGTATTGTGTCAAAGGCTTTTGCTAGGTCCAGGTAGGCAGTGTGGACTACCTTGCCCTCATCTATGGCTTTGGTAACTGTTTCAAAGAAATCAACTAGGTTTAAGAGGCAAGATCTGCCCTTAACAAAGCCGAGTTGGGTATGTCATGCTTTTGGGTACTGCATTACTATAATTACATCATACATTTGCGTACTGCATCACTGTAACTACATCATGCATTTGGGTACTGCTGTACAATAACTAAATGTCATGCATGTGAGTACTGATTTACTGTAGCTACATGTCATGCATTTGGGTTCTGCATTACTATAACTACATGTGATGCATTTGGGTACTGCATTACTATAACTATGTCATGCATTTGGGTACTGCATTACTATAACTACATGTAATGCATTTGGGTACTGCAGTACTATAACTATGTCATGCATTTGGGTACTCCATTACTATAACTACATGTCATGCATTTGGGTACTGCATTACTATAACTACATGTCATGCATTTGGGTACTGCATTACTTTAAACACATGACTTGCTTTTGGGTACTGCATTACAATAAGTACATATGCATTTCAGTACTGCATTACTATAATTATGTCATGCATTTGGGTACTGCATTACTATAACTACATGTCATGCTTTTGGGTACTGCATTACTATAACTACATGTCATGCATTTGGGTACTGCATTACTATAACTATATGTCATGCATTTGGGTACTGCATTACTATAACTATGTCATGCATTTGGGTACTGCATTACTGTAACTACGTCATGCATTTGGGTACTGCTTTACTATAACTACATGTCATGCATTTGGGTACTGAATTACTATAACTACATGTCATGCATTTGGGTACTGCATTACAATATCTATGTCATGCATTTGGGTAATGCATTACTATAAAATGTCATATATTTGGGTATTGCATTACTATAACTATGTCATATATTTGGGTAGTGCGTTATTGTAACTACATGTAATGCATTTGGGTACTTACTACAATACTATAACTATGTCATGTATTTGGGTACTCTATTACTATAACTACATGTCATGCATTTGGATACTGCATTACTATATCTACGTCATGTATTTGGGTACTGCATTATTATAACTATGTCGTGCATAACTACGTCATGCATTTGGGTACTGCATTACTATAACTACATGTCATTCTTTTGGGTACTGCATTACAATAACTACATGTCATGCTTTTGGGTACTGCATTACTATAACTACGTCATGTATTTGAGTACTGCATTACTGTAACTACATCATGCATTTGGGTACTATTTTACTATAACTACATGTCATGCATTTGGGTACTGTATTACTATAACTACATGTCATGCATTTGGGTACTGCATTACTATAAATACGTCATGCATTTGGGTAATGCCTTGCTATAAGTACATGTCATGCATTTGGGTATTGCATTACTTTAACTAAGTCATGCATTTAGGTACTGAATTACTAAAACTATGTCATGCATTTGGGAACTGCGTTACTATAACTACATGTCTTACATTTGGGTACTGCAGTACTATAACTAGATGTCATGCATTTGGGTACTGCATTACTATAACTACATGTCATGCATTTTTGTATTGCATTACTATAACTACGTCATGCATTTGGGTCCTGCATTACTATAACTACATGTCATGCATTTGTGTACTGCATTACTATAACTACGTCATGCATTTGGGTACTGCATTACTATAACTACATGTCATGCATTTAGGTATTGCATTACTATAACTAAGTTGTGCATTTCGTTACTGCATCACTATAATTGCATGCCATGCATTTGGGTACTGTGTTACTATAACTGTGTCATGCATTTGGGTACTGCATTACTATTACTACATGTCATGCATTTGGGTACTGCATTACTATGACTACATCATGTATTTGGGTACTGCATTACTATAACTTCATGTCATGCATTGTGGTACTGCATTGCTATAACTGCATGTCATGCATTTGGGTACTGCATTACTATGACTACATGTCATGCATTTAGGTACTGCATTACTATAACTATGTCATGCATTTGGGTTCTGCATTAATATAACTACATGTCATGCATTTGGGTACTCCATTACTATAGCTACATTTCATGCATTTGGGTACTGCATTACTATAACTACATGTCATGCATTTGAGTACTGCATTACTATAACTACATCATGCATTTGGGTACTGTGTTACTATAACTACATGTCATGCATTTGAGTACTGCATTACTATAACTACATGTCATGCATTGGGTACTGCATTACTATAACTACATGCCATGCATTTGGGTACTGCGTTACTATAACTACGTCATGCATTTGGGTTCTGCATTACTCTTACTATATGTTATGCATTTCGGTACTGCATTACTATAACTACATGTCATGCATTTGGGTACTGCATTACTATAACTACATATCATGCATTTGGGTACTGCATTACTATAACTACATGTAATGCATTTGGGTACTGCATTACTATAACTACATGTCTTGCATTTGGGTACTGCATTACTCTAACTACATGCTATGCATTTGTGTACTGCATTACTATAACTACATGTCATGCATTTGGGTACTACTTTACTCTAACTACATGCCATGTTTTTGGGTATTGCATTACTATAACTACATGTCATGCATTTGGGTACTGCATTACTATAACTACATGTCATGCCTTTGCATACTGCATTACTATAACTACATGTCATGCTTTTGGGTACTGCATTACTATAACTATACTGCATGCATTTGGGTACTTCATTACTCTAACTATGTCATGCATTTGGGTACTGCATTACTATAACTACATGTCATGCATTTGGGTACTGCATTACTATAACTACATGTCATGCATTTGGGTACTGCATTACTATAACTACATGTCATGCATTTGGGTACTGCATTACTATAACTACATGTCATGCATTTGGGTACTGCATTACTATAACTACATGTCTTGTATTTGGGTACTGCATTACTTTAACTACATGTTATGCATTTCTGTACTGCACTACTATAACTACATGTCATGCATTTGGGTACAAGTTTACTCTAACTACATGCCATGTTTTTGGGTATTGCATTACTATAACTACATGTCATGCCTTTGCTTACTGCATTGCTATAACTACATGCCATGCATTTGGGTACTGCATTACTATAACTACATGTCATACATTTGGGTACTGCATTACTATAACTACATGTCATGCATTTGGGTACTGCATTAGTACAACTATGTCATGCATTTGGGTACTGCATTACTATAACTACATGTGATGCTTTTGCATATTGCATTACTGTAACTACATGTCATGCTTTTGGGTACTGCATTACTATAACTACATCATGCATTTATGTACTTCATTACTGTAACTATGTCATGCATTTGGGTACTGCATTACAATAACTACATCATGCTTTTTGTTACTGCATTACTATAACTACATGTCATGCGTTTGAGTACTGCATTACTATAACTACATGTCATGCATTTGGGTACTCTATTTTTTTGTTTTAGTCTTCATTGCACTTTTACTGGCTACAAAGTGCCTTATATCATCTGTACTTTATCAGTACTTAACGTTTATTTAACCCCAGTGAGCTAGTTAAACTGCTTTAAAAATATTTTTCAGAGCCTTAAATTCAATCAACAATAATTTGCTGCAAAGATGATTGTTTTGTAGTGGAAAGGTCATTCATTCTGATGCAGAAAGAAATTACTTCTTTGTGTAGGCAAAAGTCCCCTTCTCCCCTGCATCCTTAGATGTTCATACTCAAGACTCACAGCAATGTGAAGGAAATGGCATTCACCATTTACCTCGACTATGAAGACTTAGAAGGAGCAGTCGTCACAAAATCATGCAATTCCCCTTTTATACGTAGTAATAATAAAAATACTTTCTTTCAAATGAGAATGACAAATGGAATTTTTTATCTTATTTCTGATGAGTACAATATGCTGTGTTAATGGTGTTTTCTGACTTACATTGTACTCAAAGACATATTGTTACTTTTTCCTTTACTATTGTTGATTACGTTCTGTATATTTTAAGTCTTATGGATTTGTACTGCTGTGTGCTTAATTACTCATGAACCCCTGTGCTAATCAGAGCAGGTCAGTCCTTGTCACTGAGGGTGTATTATTAAAGTGACCATTCTTGTGTTCTATGCTATATTATATTCAACAGAAAAATGTTGCTGTTGCAGTTGTAGTTCTGCTCTATTTTTCATACTGCAGTAAACCCACAACAGAGTATGATTACACAGTGTACCATCTATACAGTGAGGGGAATAAACAGCAACAATCTGTGGGACAGCTATAACTCTTAATTCCCAAATGAATGAATGAATAAATATAACCTTTTTAATCACCTCATATTTTTATAGCGCTAATGCTTATTTCCCCTTTCAGATGATATATGAAGAAATTAGTTTTGATTTGTTCTCTTAGATATTCTGGATAAATGTAAATAAATAAGTTATATACCCCTCAACCACATAAATTAAGAATCAGTGACAAAGCCCAAAATGATGGGGGACAAAAGCCCATAATCAGGGCCAGAATTTAAATATTATTCTTATTAATTAGAGAAATGCTATTGCAACAGGTTTATATTAGTGTGCATTTGCTGAAGAATATGAAGTCTGAAACTCAAAGAAAACCACAAATATTTCAAGGAACAGACCAAAAATATGAGGAGACATTCTGTGAAATCAGGGACACTTGAGAAGTATATAAGGCACTGAACACAGAAATATGCAGTTCCCCTTGATGGTACTATTTTACTTTGTTTTATTTGATGCTACAGTATTTTACCTGGCTGCTAGCTTAACTGAAAAGAATAAAGCAAAACTTGTTTGTAAAATAATGATTAGACTTTATTGCTGCTGTTGAGACTTCCACTCCATACATACACAGATGCGCACACACATGTGGAAAAACCCGCAGGCAAGTGCAAAACTAAGTATGACTGCATACATGATGTATGGCCAGACATACAAGGACACAAACATGTATGATTACAAGTTGCCATATAAAAATAAATGAGAGACATTCACATAAGCAAACTACCTGACATACCTACACAGGGAGACATGAACACATGAAAAGCCACAATGTTTCACACATTCATAACTACAGTAGTGTACATACAGTTCTGCATGAGAAGATCTGAATACCCACATAGCAGCACAGGTATTCATGGGCAAATACATGCAGCTAACTGAGCCCAAAAAGACATTTCCCTTTCCACTGAAGAGTGTTATCACAAGCACAACCCCCAGACACACACACACACACACACACACACACACACACACACACACACACACACACACACACACACACACACACACACACACACACACTCACATCTACCTAACAGAAATATACAGACAGCATCTAGCCCTTGTACTTGTATACATGGGCACCTATAGGCATCTACTGGCACAGAGATAGACAAATACGGACACATAGACATGGGCACACATACTTACTCACATTAGTTTGATACCTGTGATGTGTTTCTTGTATTGTTTTGTGATTAGAACTGATGAGTTACATGAGTTTTGGATACCAAGTACACTAAGCCGTAATGCTGCTTCCTTCTGTATCTCTGTTTCTTTCACATAAATGCACATATACTTTTATAGAATTAGAATATGGCTCTACTAGTGTCAGAAAAGTTTTGGCAAATTAACAGGGTGACAGTGAAACTGGAGATGTAACTCTCATAGCTGTTTAGTACATGTGATTATATTTCAACCAATTTCAGAGTATTCCCATTAAACTTGTAAGTTAAGGTCTATCCTTGAGTGACAGCAGGACTAAGTCCAGTAAGTTAAGGTCTATCCACGAGTGACAGCAGGACTAAGTCTAGTAGGTATCATAAATGCTTAGCAGATAAAATCTTCCCACTCTGTCAAGGATCCTCCAGTATCCCATAATGCACAGTACCTAGCCTCTCCAGATCTTTATTATCATGCTTCAGCATGTTTCATCTACAGGAGCAATGAATGATTCACAGATCTCAAGAAAAAACAAAATTCTATTTTCATGAGATGAAATACAAGAATTATGCCCTTGATTTTTAAGTGTAATTTCCAGTGATTACTTTCATTTGATTATACTTTTTTAGCGCTTTTAAACATATGAAAAATTAAAATAGATTCTGGGTACAGAATACTGGATAAAGCAACGTTAATAGTAACATAAGCAATAAATGTGAGAAGAAATACAAACTGTGGTGAATGAGTGCTCTAGCCTAAAATGCCAAATTCCATGGAAATCCCATGTTTTTTTAGAACATAGACAGTCCAGATTTTTTTATAGAAAAATGGTGAATCAATGTCCCTATTCATAATTGATTTCTGTAAGTAAATGCTTATTTAGCTGGATTCAGAAAGGCCACTTCCAGTGGCAAGTCCTAACATGGGCTACTACCACTAGCAGAAGCCTTTCTAATTCAAAGACAGGCCCGCCACTGTGATCCGATGTGGTATAATCTAAATACTAATGAGGCATTCCATTCACGTTCACCTATTACTTTTAATAGGTGAGATCACATTAGAGGTAAGTGTGGAGGAGTTTATCAGACATATCATTGTGAGGGTGTATGAATATGTGCATGTGTGTGTGTAATTGCATGGCTGCATGTGTGAGCATATGCAAGGGGATGAGTGGTCTCAGGTGTGTGTGTGTGTGTGTTTATTTGTGAGTGTGTGTCTGCTTGGGTGATGGGTTCACGGGGGGGGGGTTACACTGGAGATATGCAATGTAGGTGTTTGTATGTCTGTGTGTGTGTGTGTGTGTGTGTGTGTGTGTGTGTGTGTGTGTGTGTGTGTGTGTGTGTGTGCCTTTCTGAATGGGTGGATGGGTGAGCCTATCTGTGAGTTTGCCTGATACTGAGGAAGGCTTTCTTGTGACCTTTTTGCTTCCATGACCAACTGAAACTGCAGCAGATAATTATTCTTCAGTCCTCCACTGGAGTAGGAAGACCCAATGATATTCTGCTCCAAAAATGGTTCTCTGGACAGGCTCCTTTATACATTTCTGCCATTAACTCTGATGATGTTTATCCAGAAAGCAAGACAACACAAGTCCAAGGTCATTTTTTTCTAGCTCCATTTTGGCCACAGCAGATAAGGTTTTTCTTTCTTGTACTGTACCTGCTGTTGAAGCTCTTAGCATTGCTCCCACTGAAGACAGTTCTGACTCACCCATCCAGAAGGTTCACCAAGACACAGAATACCACCATCAAACTACATGCTTTGCCAACTCCAGTCATTATTAGTAATCCATTCTTTTTACACACTGTAGTTCAGATTACTTATTTTTTGTAAAAACCTAACACACCCAAATCTTACAAAGGCAAGTGAACATATTTATCAGTCTGGGAGACAGCCAAGGGAATAGACCTTCTTCTATACCAATTCTCTCCATATATGATCACCTGCAACAGAGTTTGGATTCACTGCTCAGTAATTCCACTATTAAATGTGTTTTGGCTGCAATTTCCAACTTTTATGCCAACCGCAGTTCTTCAGCATTAGCTTCCTAGAAGATCTGCAAATCATTCTCAAAGTTGCATTCTTACTAAGACCACCCCTGAGACACCCAGCACCCCCCCTTAGAGTTAGGATTGTATTGGAAAAGCTGACCTTGTCTCTATTTGAACCTGCTGCTTCTACATATTTGAAATTCCTGTCTTGGAGGGCACCCTTCCTGACAGCTGTCACTTTTGCCAGGAGAACTTCTGAGCTACAGGCTTTTTCAGTTGAATCTCTGTATCTAGGTTTCACAAAGACATGGTCACTCTCCACACTAAGCCATCAGTCATGCAAAAAGCAGTGAGTGAATATGCCCTTAATCAAAATAGCACTTTGCTATGTTTTCTTACAATACACTCGTTTGGATGTGCACCCCTAACTGAAGTTTTATTCTCAAACGACTCAATCTGTCAAAAAAATAACCATCTTTTTGGTGCTTTCTCCTATAAAAAAAATGGACATAAGGTTTCTAAGGAAAGTCTAGCCAAATGGTTTTCTGACTGCATCTACTTGTGATATAAATGCAATAAGCCTCCTTCTTCTAACAGGAAGGCTCATTCTACTACAGCAGTTGCTACGTCTACAACTTTCTTCAGAAATGCAACTGACTCTCTGTGATATTTCTGCAGCAGTCACTTGGTATTCTCACATCACCTCTGCTAGCCACTATAGGCTGAATGAGATAGCAAACATCAGTTTTTCATTTGGAAGTTGGAACTACCATTATATGAAGTATGTTCCCCTTAGGAGACACCACCCAGGAGGATTAGACTGTGACACTGTCCTGCTGTAGTGGAAAATGGACCCATCTAACTAGAAATAAAAAGCTATAGACTTAACATAACAATAGATCAGGTCCTTATCAGTTCATCGAAAAATCAATTAATTGAATGGCATTTTCAGTGCAATTACATCGAACATGCCATTTGTCGAACTGTTCCTACTGAGATCACTGTACAATGAGGATTGGGAAATTAGCCCTTTCCTCACTGTAGTGTGATCTTGGAGTTGGTATATATAATTAGCGGGGATGTGGGAATTCGATGAAAGGCATTTTCAATGAAATTCCCTTTGCTGAAGCGACGGTTCAATGAAGTGATATAGACCCTAATAGATCTTAAAGAGAAAGTCCATACTCAGTAACATAACTATCCAGCTTCTCCCACCTCCGACAGAGTAGATTACTAGCCATAGATTATAAATTTGCTGGCATTTTTCATGGCTTACCATGGATCGTTTAAAGCTAGGCACCATGGTAAATTTATGGAATATGGGGATATTCCTTGTCCGCCTGGCAAAGTTTTAATTGCTGAGTAGTCTTAATGCCTGCCAGCCTCTGTCCTGTTGTTATGGAGGACAGACCTACTCTTCCAGATTTATTATTATAGTAAGTTCATGAACAAGTCTCTTTTATCCCAGTCATCATCTTCTTTCGGCTGTTCCCGTTAGGGGTCGCCACAGCAGATCATCTGTTTCCATTTCTTCCTGTCCTCTACATCTTGCTCTGCCACACCATCCACCTGCATGTCCTCTCTCACCACATCCATAAACCTTATCTTAGGCCTTCCTCTTTTCCTGTTACCTGGTAGCTTCATCCTTAGCATCTTTTTCCCAATATACTTAGCATCTCTCCTCAGCACATGTCCAAACCAACGTAATCTTGCTTTGTCTCCAAACCTTCTAACCTTGGCTGACCCTCTAATATACTTATTCCTAATCCTGTCCACCCTCGTCACACCCAGTGCAAATCTTAACATCGTTAACTCTGCCACATCCAGCTCAAACTCCTGCCTTTTTGTCAATGCCACTGTCTCCAACCCATATAACATAGCTGGTTTCACTACTCTCTTGTAGACCTTCCTTTTCACTCTTACTGGTACTCGTCTGTCACAATCACTCCTGACGCTCTTCTCCACCCACTCCATCCTGCCTGTACTCTCTTCTTCACCTCTCTTCCACACTCACCATTACCCTGAACTTGTTGATCCCAAGTATTTAAACTCATCAACCTTCGCCACCTCTACTCCTTGCATCCTCACCATTCCTATATCTTCCCTCTCATTCACACACATATATTCTGTCTTAGTCCTGCTGACCTTCATTCCGCTTCTCTCTAAAGCATATCTCCATCTCTCCAGGGTCTCCTCCACCTGTTCCCTACTCTCACTACAGATCACAATGCCATCTGCAAACATCATAGTCCACAGGGACTCCTGTCTGATCTTGTCTGTCAACCTGTCCATCACCATTGCAAATAAGAAAGGGCTCAGAGCTGATCCTTGATGTAACCCCACCTCCACCTTAAACATATCCATCACTCCCACCGCAGACCTTACCACTGTCACACTACCCTTGTATATATCCTGTACCACTCTTACATACTTCCTCATACAATACCACAACTCCTCTCCAAGCACCCTGTCATATGCTTTCTCTAAGTCTACAAAAACAAAATGCAACTCCTTCTGACCTTCTCTGTACTTCTCCATCAACACTCTCAGAGCAAACATCGCATTTGTAGTGCTCTTTCCCAGCATGAAACCATACTGCTGATCACTAATCATCACTTCCCTTCTTAACCTAGCTTCCACTACTCTTTCCCATAACTTCATGCTGTGACTGATCAATTTAATCCCTCTGTAGTTACTACAGCACTGCACATCACCCTTATTCTTAAAAATTGGTACCAAAACACTTTTTCTCCATTCCTCAAGCATCCTCTCACTTTCCAAGATTTCATTAAACAATCTGGTTAAAAACTCCACTGCCATTTCACCTAAACACCTCCATGCTTTCACAGGTATGTCATTTGGACCAACAGCCTTTCCATTCTTCATCCTATTCATAGCTATCCTTACTTCCTCCATACTAATCCATTGTACTTCATGATTCACTATCCCCACATCATCCAACCCTCTCTCCCTCTCATTCTCTTCATTCATCAACCCCTCAAAGTACTCTTTCCATCTCCTCAACACAGTCTCCTCGCTTGTGAGTATGTTTCCCTCATTATCCTTTATCACCTTTACCTGCTGCACATCTTTCCTAGCTCAGTCCCTCTGTTTAGCCAATCAGTACAGGCCCTTTTCTCCCTCCTTAGTGTCCAACCTTTCATACAACTCTTCATATGCCTTATCCTTAGCCTTTGCCACCTCTCTCTTTGCCATGCACCTCATTTCCTTATACTTCTGTCTACTTTCTACATCTCTCTGACAATCTCACTTCTTTTTTGCCAACCTCTTTCTCTGTATACTCTCCTGTACTTCCTCATTCCACCACCATGTCTCCTTGTCATCCTTCGTCTGTCCAGATGTCATACCAAGCACCTTTCTAGCCATCTTCCTTACTAGCTCTGCTGTAGTTACCCAGCTATTTGGTAACTCTTCACTGCCACCCAGTGCCTGCCTTAACTCATCCCTGAACTCCACCTCACAATTACCCTTTTTCAATTTCCACCATTTGATCCTTGGTGCTGCCCTCACACTCCTCCTCCTCTTCTTGATCACCAGCATCATCCTACAAACCACCATCCTATGCTGCCTAAGTACACTTTCCCCAGTAACCACTTTACAGTCTCCAATCTCCTTCAAACTGGCCCTCCTACATAAGATATAATCCACCTGTGTGCATCTTCCTCTACTCTTGTATGTCATCCTATGCTCCTCCCTCTTGTTAAAATACGTATTCACCACAGTCATGTCCATCTTTTTTGCAAAATCCACTACCATCTGACCGTCTGCATTCCTTTGTTTAACACCATACCTACCCATCACTTCCTCATCCCCTCTGTTCCCTTCACCAATATGCCCATTGAAATCTGCTCCAATCACCACTCTCTCACCCCTGGGTACAGTCATCACCACTTCATCCAACTCACTCCAAAATTTTTCTTTCTCATCCATCGCACACCCAACTTGTGGAGCATATGCACTAACAACATTCATCATTACACCATCAATTTCCAGCTTCATAAACATCACTCTATCTGACACTCTTTTCACCTCCAAAACACTCTTAGCATACTGTTCCTTCAAGTAAGTCTGCAATGTAATTCAATGCTAACAGGACTGCACTTTTTATAGTTGCACATCAAATACATCTCCTCAAAATATTCTTATGTGCACAGTGAAATGTCCACGGAGCATCAAAGTGAGTAAAGAAGCAGTGTTTATACACAACACAAGTTTAGTAATATTACCAAAAACAGAGAATGCATAAAATTAAGACTTGTTAAAATGAAATACAGTGTAACGCATGATGTATGTCTTGTAACATAACAAAATAATCCATTATTTCTCTTACAGTACACAGTTTTTAAATAGATTTTAATAAGGTATTATGCTGCTGATGAAATTAGAGTTTACTAAGATCTGAATGCAAGAGTAATAAACAAGCACAGCTATTTTCGAGTATATGTCTTTTTTGATAAATCTCATTTCTTTGAATCATAAATCACTAAAAAAAATTGTTGAAAACTCACTGAATCACAATTCACAGAAAACACAGAGCAAGGGTTGACCTTCATTATGTCAAACTTTTTTTATTAAACAGAGACAGAGTAAAAGCTGGCTTGTGTGATTTAAACTCAGCTGATCACACATGCCAGCATTTATTTTTAGGCAAGATTGCAGTACATCAGGAATAAGGGGAATTTGCCCTTTTCCCACTGTAGCATGATCCCTGTGTTGGTATATATAATTAGCAGGAGGGTGTGGAGGGCACAGTGATTAAGGTAGTTTTGTTTTAGTTTCAATTAATTTTTGAGCAGTTCTGTACCATGAGTTGTGGTTTGTTATTTTGTTTGGCCAACCAAATAACATTCTCCCAGGGCAAGGCACCATAAAAATGTTTTTTTTTTCAAGAACAAGCCCATGGTGGCTTCACCTTAATACCCCTTTACTTAAATGTGCTAACGCCACAGTCACATAACCAAAGAGAACCCCATCAGCAATAATTGTATATAGATTTCTACAAATGTCCATGAAGTGGGTTCAAAGAAATGTGTTTTCAATGAAATGAGCTTTCAGTTATTTTTTTCATTGCTTTAAGCTTCAGTGAAATAAGAAGGAACAAAATGCATAGGAATCTAATTTCCACAAAAAGCCATTTAGTGTATTATTTATGAGTATTTAAGTCATCAAATGAGCAACGTGTAACTACAGTAAGGTATAAGCATTAGGATTTCCTTATGTTTGGGGGGGCATTGCTTTCATAACCCCACCCCTCACTAAATTAACACAGACATGTAGAAATATACAGCAACAACATTAACAGGAGTCCTAGATTCCTGTGCTTGTAATACCACTGACAGTATGTTTTAGCACAACTTCATGTTACATTGTATCCATAGTGATGACACATGACACAGCTGCCAGTTTTTGTTACACAGGCAACATATTCAAAACCAGATAGGATGCTGTTCCACTGGACTTCACCACTATGCAAGGCTCTATGCTTAATTTAGTCAACAAAACATTACGAGTGCTATAAACAAGTGAATCAGAAAATGTGGTCCATAGGAGTTGCAGTTAAAACTGTAGCATAGCTTTTCATGTGCCAAACAGATGTTTCCTTATGTTAAAATATTAGTCTTTCCCATGGATATCAGGGCCTGCCCCTTTGTTGTGCAGGTGTCTTTGTTGTTACTTTGCATTATCTTTATGTAATTAGTGTACATCAGTTACAGACAATTTAAAATTGCTCGCTCTGCTGTGTATATTCACTGATGCAAATTACAGGATGTAATAGTAGCAAAGCTGAATGTGAGGCCTATATTATGTCATCAGACTGATAAAAATTCATCCATAAATGGTTTCTGCTTTTGTCAGGCAGCATATACATGTTTATGCAGACTGCATGAACCCTCAATAGTAACTTTAACAGCTGGTGTTCAGTATACTGTGTTTAAACTGAATTTGGCATATGTGAAAAAAAAAATATTTATTTTCCTTTCTTAAAAATGTAATAGTGTATTTGAAAAGATTATGCTCTAAAATTCTGGCAAGAGTTTTAATGACTTTATGAAATGTGAAGCATAAAAATCTAAACTCCATAAATTGAGCACTGAGTTTAGAAATGACAGTTTCCCTTAGCACCAGAGATCCCAAATCATGTTCTCCAGAGATGAAGATTTTTACTTCCTTCATTATCTGCTTCCTTCTCAATAACATGATTTTGATTTGAGACCATGTAATCATATAAGCTCTTCCTTCTAGATAAATAAAGTTTGGCTCTAACCTGGCCTGGGTCTGTAGTGTAGAGGGATATACTCTGACTATGATCGATATCAGCTGAGCTCAAACAGTGGTTCGGGTGATGGAAAAACTGGGCAGGGGATTAGCAATGGGTGACTGATACTGGCTTGCCCATCTTGGTAGGACAGTGATATTCCAGTTGGTTGCCTGGCTTGTAGTTTATGAAGTTCCAGGCAATAAGTAGAGACATGAGCCTTCCATGCCCATCCAATGATGATAGTTCTCACTAACATGTGTATAGGAAGAAGCATGTGTTGGGAGAAGTAAAGGATGCCTCCATTTTGATGTCAGCTCTCTCCTCAGCCACCAGGAGGTTGGGGATACAGTAGATTGCAACAAAATAGCTTGCATTTGGAATTGTATGTGTTCTTAAGAATGGAGGGGCTCATGCTGTTCCTGAGACTGGATGCAGTTAGGGTCCCGTATGAAAGAGAAGTGTGAAGTGAAGACAGACCATTATGCTCTGGGAGGAAGACACCCTTCCTCAGCATCAGGTGGAACAGGGAATTTAGGCTTAGGGCACAATCTCCTGCATGGCTGGCTGGATGATGGCTCCCACTGATTATCTGTCACTCAGTGCAGGTAATTCCCTGTGCATTGAGAATAAATGGACTCCAGACCCATTGGAGGGGACTAATGGTTAGCAGGCATGGAGTAAAGACCTCAACAAAAATCTTTCTGCCTTCTCTCATTATACAATAAATTCATCTTAAAACCAATAATAATAACAATAATGACTCTAGTACAGTGAGTGATCAGCTGGGCTTACTTAGTAAGACATGCAATTTTTTTCTCTAAACAAAACTTTATTTAACATTCAGAAATAAAACATGACATGAGATTTAATCTATATACATGCAGGAAATAAACATGAATATTAGAATTTACACTTCAGAGTTATTCTACCCTATCATCTTAAGAACCTGTGGATACCATTTACCCAACACCTTGTGTCTGACCCTAGGTTACTACATTGTATCTTTAATTTATTTGCTTCCTTCATAAACGCAGTGACTTCACATATGTGTTATAGACCTACCTTCTTTAAATTTTTTTGCTTGCTCACAGCATTAACAAGTGTAATAGGAGTCCTTTGGTGCTTCTAGTTTATCATTCCAAGTTTATCATACTCATTGAGTTACAAGTTTCCCACAGTTTTGTGTGTTTATTGTGAGACACAACTAAAAGTTTTTATTTTTATTTTACAATGTAATTTTATTATTGAATTTATTATGAATTTTACATCATGCGTAAACAGTAATATAACTGTTTAGTTATTTCATTATGTATTTTCATGATTTTAAATGGTTGTTGTGTTATGAGAATCCATGTCAGGATGAGTCATTCAGTATCCATGAAATTAATATTCATGCGATCAAATTGGTGTATCACAGGATTGGATAATTTGAATTAATTAGTACTATTTAAAGGCTGTTAGTTTGAGAAATGGTGTTCTGAAGAAGTCTATGGAGGATAGATGAAAGTGCTTAACCTGATATACCAATAAACGACAGTTTTGGTATTTTCTGTCTCTTTCCTTGGGACCGGACACTCATTTATCACCAGTTATATCGCATTTATTGACTGGCAATTGTTGGGTTTGACTGGTGTAGTACTTTTTTGGAGTGCTTCTAGTCAGTCGATCTGATCTTATAGAAATCAAGTAAAGGGCCAGAGTAAATCTTTCTCAGCATCAAAACTCACTAAAAGTAGCCTAGGATGTCTAACCCATGCATTATAAATGAACAAGCTTGTCTTTATTAAATTATTAGCTGTTCTATGCACTAGCATGTATCCCATCTGATCGAGATGAATAACTGTCCATAAAAATAAAAAAAAAGTCCTGTTAGCTAATATAGACATAAATACTTTATTACTATGAGTGAGAATTGATATTGTCCTGTAGGAATCTAGTCTTGTAACATCCTAACCAGGCTTCCAACTGGACAAAGAAATTTACTGTCAGTGTCCATGTTATTTCATTTGCCAGCTTTCTAAAGAAAGATATAAGTCTGCCCTTTGCCTTAGGTAAAGTTCAGGTGGGATTCCATCTAATCCTGGCATCTTGCTTCTTGCCATTTCTTTAACCCACTGTTCTATTTCTTTCTATATAAATTCTTGCAGCACAGCCTGTGCTTGCTCTGGTTGAAGACACTGTGACCTCATCTCCTTCAAATACTCCTCAGTTTCCATTACTCTCAGTGTCCTGTTCACTTACCTATAGATTTTCATAGCAAGTACTGCATACCTTTAGCAGGGTTGCTGAATCCTTTACACTTACTCCTGAGTCTGCAGGGATTTTTCTGTAACAACTCCTTGTTCCCTTAGTTTAAGTGCCAAGTATTTTAAGTTTGTTGGGAATATCTCAAGACGAATGAGCTTCAGAATATTTTTCTAATGCTCAGCTTTAGAGACTAATATTTTTATAATTTTAGCAACTTGTAACCTTAATTCCCAAAGTGTCTCTTCTGTTCTTTGATACCTTAACAACACATCATTCTGCTGTTTCATTAGCTGTCTTTTAGCTCTATCAGAGTCTTGCTCATTGATTTAATATTCAGATCAATGAAACATTGTTTGAAGAAACGTAATCTTAAAGTTGTCTTATTGCTCCTGTATCATAGTGTGTAGATTCTCAATAAACACTAAAGATTGAAACAAAAAAAATTTCAGGCAACTATCAAATTCCAAAGCCTTACAGCAATACATATTTTCCTTCCAGTGGATAGCAGTGACTTTGCCATTCAATCTAAACTGAAGAACTAATGGAAAATTATTTGACCTTATCCTTGGACAAATCTCTATATTTTCCACTAAATAGTAGTTCTGCATTAAAAATAAAATCTTATTGGGTCTGCGCAAACTCTAAAGAAGTAATGAGTGTAAACATTTAATGGGTGGTTCAGTTCTTTAGGTAAATTCAGAAATCTGCCCACAGTGCGTATTAAAGAATTTCTTTATCCTTCATGCACCTCCTATAAAGCAAGGGCTGTATTCCAGTTCCCTCACCAGTGGTTTTCCCTTTTTAGAAACGTTGCCCCTTCCATCAACAAAGGCATCAATACTTGTGATTAAGGGAGATAAAACGCTAACTAAAGTTAAACTAAAATGCAATTAACCCACTTTCCTGTTTTAATGAACATCTTTTAACTTTCACTGAAATGCAGTGCTTTAACTAATTAATCTTTTTGTGTGCAAATGCTTTCTTGTATATAATAATGTTGTATACCTAAACTATTTCAAGTTTTTGACTTTGTCTGTGTAAAAGTTAACTCTCCTGTGCCATATGTAATACTTATGTCAGCTATCTGTTGTTTCCATACACATATGTGACTGTGAGCGTGCGTGCGTGCATGTGTGTGTGTGTGTGTGTGTGTGTGTGTGTGTGTGTGTGTGTGTGTGTGTGTGTGTGCGCGTGCGTGTGTGTGTGTGTGTTCTGCCAGTGCTATGCCTGAAATAGGTTTTCTTGGATCACTGCTCTATCCTGGTTAACAAATTTAAATGAATAATAAATAAGCACGAATTTTCCATAGTCCCTTTACACATTATAAATCTGTCCTCCTCATCTAAAGCAAGTAATTGCCCCTGAGTCAAAAATTATCTCATGGTAACACCTCATAAGTTTTTTGTGGCACATTACAGAAATAGATTGCCAGGTCTTTCTTCCATGCAGGTACTGCTGCTGCCCAGTTACTCCCCAGCCAGGTTTTGAACCCAAGTCCACTAGTTGGCAATCCTGCGCTTTAACCTCTATGCTGTCCTACTACAGTAAAATGTAGGCTTTTCTTGAACACAGTGGCTACGCTCTGTATATACCCCCTGGGTACAAAGAGAATAAAATATTTTCATAATTGAATTTTCAACAAGTTTTTATGCTTTTCCTCATCAGGATGTTTTTGTTTCTTTTTGTAGAAGTGCAATCAATACTTGAGGTTACTTTTTTAATGAAGGAAAATACCTTAAAGGCTTAACTGAGCATGAAAGCCCTGCTAATATTCTGTGATAATAACCTCAGTGTAACAGAATCATATAGATAACAGCTTCTCATTTTATAAAAAAATTCTCTGTCCCTTATTCAAATGAGGTCTTGGAGCTTCAGCATTAGATTTAAAAATATCTCTGTAACTTATTTGTTAATGTAGTCACCCATTTGGCAGTCTCAGGCTTAGACATTATATTTTTGTTATATGTTGCTGCTTTTAAATGTATGTAGTGCCTGCCTTCGCCATTCGAGCTACCCCCTCATCCCCCCACTCTCACCACTACATTCATACTCGCACCCTAACTTTAGCCCTACTTCCTTCTCTCACTCTCTTACGCTAACAAACTGGAACCCCCTAAAAATACTACCATTAGACAAAGCCGTTGACTACTTCAATTCCACATTCTTAACTATCCTCAACTCTCAAGCCCCTATTAGAACTAAAAGAGTCAAAGCAAAGAACTCCCCCTGGCTCACTACCGATACTAAAAAGATAATGCTCCAAAGAGATAAAACCTGGAAAGCCCACCTTAAACATAAGGATCCACAAATTTTCCTTAAATATAAACAGTTAAGAAACCTAGTCAAAAAGCAAGTCATTAAAGATAAAAAGTCTTACTATATCAAACTTCAAGAAAACCATGCAAGAAATCCTAAACAATTCTGGAACTCTATTAATTCCCTCCTTAGACCAGGTACTAAAACCAACCCCTCTCCTGATACCAGCAAATCTGACCATGAAATAGCCTCCCTTTTCAATTCATTTTTCACCTCTTCTATTGCTGATCTAACCAAGACCTTCACCAACAATAACTCTCCCCCCCTCCCTGCTCAAGCTTCAGTCCCCGTATCCCTTGCCCCCTCTTTCGAACTCAAATCTGTATCCATCAACCTAATAAAGAAACTTCTCCAAAAACTAAAGCCTTGTTCCAATGCCCCTGACAGCATTCCATCCTCCTTCCTTAAAACTTCTTCTGACGCTATTGCCATTCCTGTCAGCATCCTAATTAATAGAAAATAAAATCCAAAAAAAAAAAAAAAAAATCCAAAAAAACGCTCACGTGTTATTCCACTTCCCACAAAACGTACTGTTGCTAAGAAGAAAAAAGAGAATGTGTGGGAAGCAATGTGCAGAGTAAGTTTTATATCCCAAGTAGTTCACTATAAAGTTCCAAATGCAATACGAATCAGGTTCAGATGTCTCCTCAATGTAAACAGCCTATACAGGCAATTGCTGACATCCAAAACCAGCGGGTGTGTTCCTCTTCCTAGTAATACAGCCACAAACTCTTGTTAGTGCCACTCCACAAAACAATAGCTTGTCATGCACAATCAAGTAAATACAAGCGTTAAGCGGAGGTTATAAATATTTATTAAATAAAATTGGCAAGCGCTTTCAACTGGTGGTCTTCTTCAGGCCAATAACAACTAAAGTGCTTGGAGCAAACATTTAAATATACAAACCTTAAAAATGCAATGATGTCACATCCTCAATTAATTGAAGTGCATACATTATTTAAAAATTAAAGGGACAGAAAGTGCTGCCCTAATTTCAAGCATAGCTTGTTGTAAGCAACTTCTAAAATCATAAATAAAGCATAAAAATATATATAAAGCATAAAAATATATGGCATGTATATATATATATAGTCAGCCATGCTGTATTGCTAAACAATCAATCTTATAAACATGTTTTATACATAAAAAGAAATAATATATCTATTCTTTCAACAGAGCTAAGATATGCATCCACACATGTCATGTGTGGAATGCATGCATCCAAATATCCATGTCATGTACTAACAGAGGTGGAACAGAGATATGGAACTATGATGTTGCGTGTGTGCATATATAAAAAATATGTATAAGCGGATAACACATAAAATATATATGTGTATGTCTATATGTGTAGAATGTACACATATATAAAGACAGTTGACAATAAGACTATGTGATGTTATATCAAATGCCCTAAATGAAAACTATGCAAAAGGGAACAGGGAGGGGGGTGAAGGGGGGGGAGGAAGAATGACAAAATTAAAAGAAGTGTGGAGGGGGAATACATGTGAGGGAAAGAGGGGGGAAAAAAGGTAGGGAAAAAAGTGAATGAAACAAATAAAAATGTCAAGGTATAAGTAGATAGGTATGAGATATATGGTGCTCAATGGCGTAGTGACCTAGATTTCAGCATGGGTTTAATGGATACCCTGTCACTGAGGCCAGGGTGGCAGTCAGCTCTAAGTCTGATAATCCATTTGGTCTCCTTTGCTTCAGTTAAATTCTGGATGTCACCTCTCCTCAATGTGGGTTCATTCACCTGTATCACTTGAAACTTAAATGTGTGTTGTTTAGAGGTATTAATCACATGTTTCGACAATGCACTGCATGGTGAGGCCACTCTGATCTTATTTATGTGTTCTCTGATTCTCTCTTTCAACTTACGGTTGGTTTTACCTATATAAAATGCACAACACTGTGTGCAGGTCGCTAAATAGACTACATGTGTAGTGTCACAGGAGGCCGCAATTGTAAAAACAAATTCCTGTCCTGTGTTCGGATGTGTAAAGCTATCTGTTTCTTTGATGAAATTACAATAATTGCATCTATTACATTTCCTGGTCATGCTGCTTTTCACAGAGCTCACAGTTTCACATATTCTGTTCGGTCCACATAACATCCTATATAGGTTATATTTGTTCTTATATGTGAACCTAGGAGAGTGATCAATCACTCCTGATATATCTAAATCAGTAAGAAGAATGTCCCAGTGCTTCCTATAAATATCCTTCACATATCTAACATCCTGTGTGTAAAATATTGGTATCCTAAGTCTATCACTACTATCATGTATTGCATCCAATTCTTTGCATCCATCATTTCTATTAGCAAAGTATGGAGACGCTCTACCGTTCCTCAGCTCATTTATATCTTTCATGTTAGCATCTATTTCATCAGGTGAGTAACTTCTATTCAAAAACATATTTCTCAATTCAGACATTCTATTAGCAAAGCTTATATTATCAGAGTGTAATCTAGATATCCTCATAGCTTGTCCTCTGACAATGTTGTTGAAAACATGTGCTGGATGCATGCTACTACGATGTAATAGATGATTACGATAGCAGCTTTTCCTATGCACACCTGTGTTCAAGAGGCCACTCGGCAATCTCTGAATATAAACATCCAGGAATGATATCAACTCTATTGAGTTGTCCATTGTAAACTTGAGATAGTCCGTGTGGGTGTTTATATCTCTATGGAATTCTAAGAGTTGTTGTTCGTCTCCTTTCCAAATAATAAAAAGGTCATCAACGAAACGGGTGTAAAATGACACATAATTCTGATATGCAGTGTTCTCAAATAGAGAGTTAAACTCCCAGCATGCCATGACAAGGTTGGCATAGCTATTGGCACAAGAAGTGCCCATAGCTACGCCACCCTTTTGAATGTATAGCTGATTGTCAAAAATAAACACATTGTTCATAAGTACTAACTCCATGAGTTCACAGATAACTTCAGTCTTGCTCATAGAGAATGTACCATCTTTCTCTAAGCATTGACTAATACAGGTAATGCCATCCAAATTCGGAATGACAGTAAATAAAGACTGTACATCTAGGGTGACTAGTATATCCCTCTCGCCTTCCTTAACTACATGTGTCTAAGTTTTCATTTAGGGCATTTGATATAACATCACATAGTCTTATTGTCAACTGTCTTTATATATGTGTACATTCTACACATATAGACATACACATATATATTTTATGTGTTATCCGCTTATACATATTTTTTATATATGCACACACGCAACATCATAGTTCCATATCTCTGTTCCACCTCTGTTAGTACATGACATGGATATTTGGATGCATGCATTCCACACATGACATGTGTGTATGCATATCTTAGCTCTGTTGAAAGAATAGAAATATTATTTCTTTTTATGTATAAAACATGTTTATAAGATTGATTGTTTAGCAATACAGCATGGCTGACTATATATATATATATATATATATATACATGCCATATATTTTTATGCTTTATATATATTTTTATGCTTTATTTATGATTTTAGAAGTTGCTTACAACAAGCTATGCTTGAAATTAGGGCAGCACTTTCTGTCCCTTTAATTTTTAAATAATGTATGCACTTCAATTAATTGAGGATGTGACATCATTGCATTTTTAATGTTTGTATATTTAAATGTTTGCACCAAGCCAGTTGAAAGCGCTTGCCATTTTTATTTAATAAATATTTATAACCTCCGCTTAACGCTTGTATTTACTTGATTGTGCATGACAAGCTATTGTTTTGTGGAGTGGCACTAACAAGAGTTTGTGGCTGTATTACTAGGAAGAGGAACACACCCGCTGGTTTTGGATGTCAGCAATTGCCTGTATAGGCTGTTTACATTGAGGAGACATCTGAACCTGATTCGTATTGCATTTGGAACTTTATAGTGAATTACTTGGGATATAAAACTTACTCTGCACATTGCTTCCCACACATTCTCTTTACTCGAAGGCTATGTACCCAAACTATGGAGCTCTGCCTTCATTCTGCCTCTCCACAAGGGTGGCATAAATTTCTCTGTCTCCAACTTCCGTCCCATAGCCATTCTCTCTCCTTTATCCAAAATTCTTGAAAAATATGTCCACCTGCAGCTCTTGCCATTCCTTACCAAACACCAACTTCTGGCTCCTACTCAACACGGCTTCCGCCCTGGACATAGCACAACCTCCGCCCTCCTTTCCTTCTTGCACTCTGTCAGCTCAGCATGTGACTCTGGCAACATAGTCTCCTCTCTTCTTCTAGACTTATCCAAAGCCTTTGACACCATCTCTCATTCCCACCTTCTAAACCACCTATCTAATCTCAACCTCTGCCAAACAACTCTTTCTTGGTTCTCCAGTTACCTTTCAAACAGGTCCCAAGCTGTGAAATGGGGCCAAGCTACCTCTTCCTTCCTTCCTACACCTACTGGAGTACCGCAAGGCTCCATTCTCGGCCCATTACTATTCAACATCTTTATTAATGACTTCCACAAAGCCATTCCCAACACCAAAATTGTGAAGTGTGCAGATGATTCCACTTTAATCTGTTGTGCCCCTAATCTAGCAGAACTAAAAGCCATAACACAGACTGCCTTCTCAACCACTGAAAACTGGATGCTCCAAAATCATCTCGCCCTAAATGCAAACAAAAAAAAGATCCTCCTTTTCACCCCATCTAAATCATCCTCTGTAAATTAGGACTCATTTTTAATCACCAGCCACAACACCTCCACCATTGAGATTGTCTCCTCCATCAAGCTTCTCGGCGTTATAATTGATGACCAACTAAAATTTAATGACCGTATCCAGCTAAACATCAAAAAAACACACATAAAACTTGGCTTACTATATAGAAACAACCACTTCCTCTCTCCTCACACTAGACTTACCCTTGCCTCTACCTTCCTTCTTCCCTCCCTTCTGTATGGTGCTCCCCTCCTCACTAATTTATCTTCCACACTTACCTCCAAACTGGAACAATGCTACAACAAAATCTCTAGATTTGCCACAAATGCCAAATCCTCCTCTCATCACTGCACCTCCCTCCTCTCCCTAAACTGGCTTGAACTACCCAATCACCTTGACTTTCTCCAAATCACAACAGCCCACAAATTATTCTTCCACCCCACAAACTGTCCTGCTCTTTCAAACATTCTACAGCCTTATACCCCCATTAGATCACTTAGATCTTCTCACCAAAACCTACTCACCATACAAAAACTTAAGCACCCAGCAGGTCAACTGATCCTATCCTGTACCCTAGCCAAAAAATGGAATGCTCTGCCCTATATACTTAGGTCCTACTCCAACCTTAACATCTTCAAAAACCATCTTCATTCTTACCTCCGTCAAAACTGGAAATGCAATTGCAATCTCAAGCCCATTCCTCTCAAGTTATCCTCCCATTTCTCTCCTGGCTAACCTCATTTTCCTACCTAACCTCCTTAAATTTCTCTACTTAGATTCCTAATTAGTACATCCTGATTTCAAACCATAAGCCAATATTTCCTCTTGAACCATTGAAATTGTTACTTGTTATTCTTTTATTGATAACTGTTATTTGAAATACAATTGCCTCTGAATAAATTTTTTTATGTAATTTTCTATGTAATTTCTTTTTGTAATTTTTTTATTGTAATTAAACTTCTGGAGCCTTTCTCCCCAGGCCGCCACTGAAAACGGGCCCACAAGCCCAGTGGACCTCCCCGGTAATCAAACTGAAATAAATAAATAAATAAATAGTTTCAGCTTTAAATTATAACAATAAAACAGTGAAAATTTATTTAACCCATCCACTAAAAACAATTTCAAAACTATATGCAAAATGGCTTAAAGTTTCATGGCCAAGAAGAAAGCATAGCCCTTTACTAGGATTTAAGTCAGCAGTGCATTCTCATAGACTATGCTATGATAAGGGAGAATTCTGTCTTCCATTACAGCTATAACTGACACTGTTTATGACACAAATCTTCTCCCACCCTCATATGTAACACTGCATTACAGCCACTTGGAGCAACCCACTCAGTTTTTCTATTAATTGTGTTATTTTACTTTCTTTTAACATGTACAAATCATAGGCAAACTGCATCTATTATTTGGAACTGTTTAAGTTTTCACCATCCAACACCACATGCAACAGCTTTTTCACCATTGTCCCCCAAGAGGGATATTTCCAAAGAGATGCATTTGCTCAAAAATGTCCCCTTGAGCTCCTTTACGTCTTTCCCCCAGTTCCACTCATTCTAAGATTTTTGCAGAAATCCAAGGTGATTTTCATAAGCTCATTCTGCCTCACCAGATCTGGTTTACCCTACTTTGGCCTCATCTAAGAAGAAAAATCCTTCTTCTTCCACATCACCTCACCTGCCGTCACATCCACATGGCAGGCAATCTCAATGATTAACTGATTGGTATATACACTTCTATTGACAGCCAGTGACTTTCAGCTTCCTCCCATCTCATATAGCTACTCAGAGTTTTCAGAAACCTTCAGTAAGAAAGATTTACAGATGCACATGCTCAAAGTTCTCTACATGGAAAAACAAACAACTCCAATTTTCAAAAATTCAAACCTTTTTCCCTGAACTTTTTCACTAGAGATCCAGTTATTATCCAATCAGAGTTCATTTAGGTGCAATTTCATCTCACCATCAGGGTTTGACATCATCTCACTTAGCCTTTCATAAGCTTTGCAAGACCTTTCTAGAGGGAGTTTTCATTCCAGGCCTCCATTGACTTGACCTTCTCCTCCAATGGACTCAAGCTTTATATTGGAGAAACTCAGTCTACTACTGTTTGAACCTGTCACCTTAGCTGAACTTAAATGCTTGCCCTGGAAAACCCTTTTTTCTGGTGGCTGTTATGTCTTCTAGATGAATTTCAGAATTGCAAGCTCTGCTCACAAAATTCTCATACATTGTATTTCACAAAGATAGGTTCACACTTCAAACCATTCCCTTCTTTATCCTCAGGGTTGCAATACAGTCAAACCTAAATCAGTCTATTCCCCTACCAGTTTTCTTTCCAAACTATACCAGCAAAACAGAATATAGATTGCACTGCCTGGACTTGCATAGGCAGGTCAGATTTAATCTTCAAAATGCAAAGGAATTCATAAAAGATTACAAGTTCATTTGTTTTATTTTTGAAAATAAGGAAAGATCAGAAAGTATCCAAATATTTACTTCTGAAATGGTTATCTGACTGTATCATATTCTGATATATGTCTTGCCAATTGCCACTACTCTCCAAACCTGGAGCACACTTTGTCAGGGCTCAAGCTATCTCAGTGGTTTTCCTCAGGAACCCACTTATAGATGAAATTTATACAGCTGCCACAGGGTCATCCTTACATACATTTGCTAAACATTGCAGTCTGAATATTATATTTAGGTCCAGAGCTTCTTCTGGGGATTTTCATTCCTCCCTAGGTCTGGTGGAAATGCTGCCCATCAGCTCCACTGTATGGACAGGACCAATTTAAATATACAAGTTAGGTACTTTCTAGAATGATAAATTTAGTTGGTTTCTGTCTATACACTGGACAAAACTCTTCCACCCATCCCAGTCCAAACTGTCATATCCAAATGGATGTAAAGGCGCACCAGAGCCCTCCAATGGGCTAAACTGACACCTATCCTCAGGAATTGTTATTCTTATTATTCTAAGGTTTCTCTTACTTTGTTGATGGCCTTACTCCATCTGGAGCTCTAGCTGGGAGCAGTACATTATGGGAGAGGGGAGGCACTCAAGCTAGTGTAAGATCTCATTGTTGCTACATAGGAGGATGCCATCAGTAGCTAAATATGTAATTCTGGTTAAGTACATAGCTTATTTTTACACTTTTCAAGCAGTTTTGCAAGTGAGCTTCCCCCTCCATGCTCCCCAAATATAAAGGGAGTTTAGAGCAAAGCCAACACCTGTCTTGTCTTGCCCAGCGGTCTTTGTTGTTAGTATGAATAACCTTTTGTAGTAGGGGAAACATGGCAGCTCATTGGTCAAGATCCCTGCCTCACAGCTCCAGTGTTTGGTGTTCAACCCTAATCTCTTTTTCCTGTCTGTGTGGAGTTTGCATGTTCTCCCAGTATCTTCTGAATTTTCTCTGGGTACTCTGGTTTTCTGACATGTCCCTAAAATATCCTGATTGATTCTTATATAGTTTGCATTTAACCTAACAGCTCAAGTTGTAACTGAAAAGGGACCATGAAGACCACCTTATTTAAGTGGTTATCAAATTAATAAACTAAATGAATTGCTAATTAGTTATATACATTTTAAAAGTAACTGATTTGATATGAGAAGGTCCATTGTTGTCAACAGCAGGACTAATGCTGTCAGGTATTAGGCAACATGGCATTTGAAACATTCCCAGTTTACTCATACCACCCCTTTTTTGCATGTTGCTCTTTCCTCCTTCTCTATCCAAGTCAGCTTTGCCACACTGTAATGCTCTTTACTTAAATATACTAATGTCATGATCATGCAACCACAGAAAACAAGACCGCACACAGAGATCCACTCCCAGTGCACAAATAAAAACCACAGCAGCAGTGATTACATACAGCTAACACCAATCACCAATTAAAATGTCTTTATATATCTGTACATATTTCTACTTCTGTATTAGAGAACTGTGTGTAACTGCTCCACATTTGATGACATGGAATTTTAGCCAAATGGCCAGTCATCTTGATGACATGGAATTTCAGCCAAATGGCCAGTCATCTTAATGGGCTTTCAGCCATTTGAATTGAGTCATATGGGATTCAACCAAATGCTGTAGTTCCACAGACACACACACACACACACACACACACACACACACACACACACACACACACACACACACACACGCACCCACACACGCGTGCACACACACACACACACACACACACACACACACACACACACACACACACACACACACACACACACACACACCCACACACACACACACACACACATACACACACACACACACACACACACACACACACACACACACACACACACACACACACACACACACTTTTACATTAATTCAACAACTGAAGCACAAGCTATTGCCAGATGCTCATTGACAGCACTGCTTATTACCAGACATAGCACACTGAACATTTACACAATCAGTGTATTCCATGAGCAGGTGTGCAACTACACATATACATATGTGTATATAGTATGTATGTGTACACACACACACACACACACACACACACACACACACACACACACACACGCACATCTAGAAATTGATGCAAGGAAAAAAATATATTTTTCAAATGTCTAGTGTTTTCTCTCAATATATATATAATAAAATAATTAATACAAGCATTTCCTTTAATATTTTTCTGTGTACAAATAAACAGGTGAATTTTAGACTGGAGGTGTCTGATGTGTTCATTAGGGAATTAGCTGTCTGACCTAATACCTCATATAGCTATACCATATCTGTGTATTATAAGATTCAGTTATATACTCCTTACTGTACCATACAGCCATACCACATTTGTGTATTATAAGATTTGGTTATATATTCCTTACTCTACCATACAGCCATACCGCATTTGTGTATTATAAGATTTGGTTATATACTCCTTACTGTGCCATATAGCCATACCATATTTGTGTGTTATAAGATTTGGTTATATACTCATTGACAGCAGATTATATTCTTTTTGACAGTGAAAACTGCATCCATTTTTTATATCAGGTAATATAGTTGACATAAGAAAAATGATTCCCTGGTGTTCAAATTTCTCTGGAAATGGTGAGTAATACAAATCATAATAAAACTGCTAAATGTTTACAGTATTATGATGAAAGCCATCTGTCCCAATGATTTCCCATTTTGTGTGTTATAAATTATCTCTTCTGTGTTCTCAGCGTTTTTCTGTTTACCTTGCTGTGATAAAATCTGACTCATTTTATTGTCTGCTATTTTAGCAATTTACCAGCTCTCTTGGGTACATTACAAATCTTATAGCAGACTAGCATTTGTATTGTAAGAAGAAAAGAAGGATGACCATTCCTAATACTGGGTCATGTTAATAATGACATTTCTCTTATGCCATAGTTTCACATAAAAATTCTTACCCTTAAAATGACTTTTCTTTCTGTTTGTTGGCAATAAATTACATTCATAGCAGATTGCTATGAATGTATGATCATTATTCATGCTTTTTCTGTGCAACTTAATTTGCATGCAGAATATTTAACTGAATTGCTACCTTTTGTAAGACATTGATGAGAAGTAAGACACCTTCCAATGGGCAAGCATATCTCTTCACATCATAAAAGTGAAATATATGTGAAAGAGAGAGAGAAGTAAGCTGTGGGAGACCAAAGCTCTTGTTTTTTTTTTATTTTTTTAATTCAGTTGTAATCCATGTAAACTCCTTAGCTGTAAGCGTCTCTTCAAGTGTAACAGAGATGTACACACTCAGAGGTGCACAGTTCACAAGTAGATACTGGGAAATCAGCTTAGAATTCATGGAATGGAGTTTTTGAGGTCATAACCTAGCCCTCTTTGCCAAGGCAAGGCAGCAACATTTAGGGTTATGCTAAACTTAATTAAACAATCCATTGTGGCAAAATTGTATCACCATTTATAGTACCTAATCATTCCACCTACATTAATTTTTACTTTATTTTGTTTGGGGCTCATAAACCCCTGGCAGTAACTGATTTTGTCCCAGTGGGCTTTTTGGTTTCCTGAGTCAATAAAAATGGAAGCAGATTAGTGCATCAGAATATTGCTAAAATATAATTAGTAAAGAATAAGGAACTGCACTAATTTGGGTCTACTACAAGCAAATGAGTCTCAGTCACTCAAAAAACATTGTCTTGATGCCAGGGACATAAGCATTTTGAAGCTTGTATAGGCTGCCACTCACACTTGAATAAGCAGACACGGGGAGGGAGTAGAAAGAGGGTTTAGGATTATGTAATGGTAGGTGGATTTTAGGGCTATGGAGTGAGAAGGGAGTTTTAGGGTCAGGGAGCAGGAAGGGAGTTTTAGGTTTAGAGATGGGAGGAGAGCTTTAGGGTTAGAGAATGATCAGGGAGTTTAGGGTTAGGTAGGGGGAGTGGAGTATTTGGGTAAGGGAGGACTCTGGTTCAAAACTGGGTAGGAGTTTTATACTTAGACTTAGGGATCTGGAAAGTCTATACAGTTTAAAGGGTCAGGTGTTGGGAGGGCTACATAGAAATGGGAAATCAGGTAGGCAGAGTTACAGTACTGGCATCGAGCAAGTGTGTCACAGGCTACTAGCGCATGACCACTTGTAGTACCCCCACTCATTTGGGCACATGAATAATATAACTCTCCATCAAGCTTAGTATAAATCTATTTTAGATACAAATTTGTAACCATACAAATCATTTTTGAGGGACCAGCATTTTTCCTAATTCAGGAGCAGTGACTATTCTGCCTTCAGATGAGTTCCTGTCAATAAAATGAAGGTGAATCGATCAGCTTCAGAATACCTAGTCCAGAACATTATGTTTGTGTGTTTGAGTGTGTGTGTGTGTGTGTGTGTGTGTGTGTGTGTGTGTGTGTGTGTGTGTGTGTGTGTGTGTGTGTGTGTCTGTCTCTGTGCACATGCTCAGAAGGGTTAGAGTTAATCTACATAAGCAAGGTAGTGCAAGGGGGTGAAACCTGACTCCATCCCTATTCCTAATGCTAATATTAACCTTATCACTAGCCCTAACACTATGCATGCAGCTTAGTTTTGGCTTACTTTATCATCCGGATTTCTGCATTTGGAGGTAACCATTGTTCATTTGTTTCAACATTTTGTGTTCAAGGTGAGTGGATTCTGTCAATGGCAGGCACTACTCCAGGTATATACATGAAACAAAATAGATACAACTATGCAAATTATCCAGAAATACAGTGGCTGTACCCATTACTGTCATAAGCAATCAGAAACTTAGAATATGAAGGTTTTACTGTATACCTTGCTGTCCCCATTAGAGTCATAGATGCAAGCCAAGGATGGATTTCCTGTTCCCCATCCAGTTTTCTAGGTTACACTTGAATTGGGTTAGGGAGAAACTCTGCTTCACTTGGATGGGGAGCCTGTTCCAGAGATGGAGTGGTCTCTGGGATACATACCTGTCTCTCCAGCAGGTCCTATTTATATCACAGACAAGGATTAAGTCTTTAGAATGGGAAATTCTGGTGCTGTTTGTTTTGCTGATATGCAGGAGGTCCATCAGAGTAGGGTCTGACAATGCCTTATATGCTAGGCATAGATCTCCCCTCAACAGCCTATAGAGACAGGATACAGGGATAGGGCATTGAGGCGGTCTGCATAGGACGTTTTGTTTACACCCTGTATTCTGTTAGTGAGGAGCCTCTGTGGTTCAAATGCGTTGATGCTCAGTAGGTACAGCTACTGCTAATGACTGCAGAAGCACAGTCACTTTTCCAGACTCTCTCTGTGTTGTATGCACTGCCGTGGTTGGCAGTTAATTTAAAGTTCACCTGCAAATTAATACTTTTGAAGCTGCATATGACTGGCAATATACAGACAGTTGCTTACAGGGTGATAGGTGAATATTAGGCTAATTGCCCTGAAGAGTCATTTTAAACATAGTCAATAACTCAAGGTCAGAATCAAACCCTGCAGCTTGTGTATATGAGGTGAAGACCATAACCATTATACTAAATTTATTTCAGCCATGGTGTCTCTCTCAAGCTTAGTTCTAACTTATTAACATTAGTTAACTTCAGTTCCTGTAGTCTGTTCATATCTTCATTTTAAAACCACAAAGTTATAAATATCTAGTTTCAGTAATCAATATTACAGCATTCTTTATCATTTATTACCTACCAAATTACCTTACTTTAGATCTTATCCTCTGTGAGTTTTTTGGTAGTAATAGTTATCCTATTCAGTGGGTTTGTTTTTTTAATGTTTGTTTCACCAGCTATTGGCCAGTCACTGTAGAACATTTAGAAACTCCCAAGGTGTTGCTGAATTCTTTCCTGTGAGGCAATCCTTTTTCTGCACACACCTAGAAGAACTCATCATCTCAGAGATTTAGAGACGGTATTTCAAGGACCTATTAATTTGTAAACTTTATATCTGTGAGGTGATAGCCAGCACCATGGCATAGAGGGGCAAAATACAAACTATTGCTCAGATGACCCGGGTTGGATTAGTGGTTCATGTGTCTGAGGTGCTGCACTAAGGGATGGCCATTCATCTAGGTAATCCCTGTGGGAAGCCATGATCCATAGAAATGAGCAGCCCTTGGAGAAAAATAGGTGACCACAGGGAAGGAGGAAGGGATAGATCATAAATGAAAAAAAAACACCCTGTGGAAGACATAAACAGTGGAATCCCCCAGGATGCCCTTAGCTTCCATACTGGTGTGTGCCCTAGAATAGAGATAGTCTGGAGGATTTATCAGAGGCTGGTAGACCCAGGGATGGATAGGGACACTGAGATAAGTCAAAAAGAATGAAGCAGAAGAGGAACAAACAAAAAAAAAAAAACAGGACTTTGATAATGAGCTATTACAATTTTGAATCAGCTCTGTAGATTTAGATTTTTAGTTTATTCTCTTTCTACTTCTAACACTTTTGTTTCATACTTGTATTTATTATTTTTCAAGGTATTGTTTTTTGTGACAAATACATTTATCTTTATGAATTAAGAGTTTTAAGAATAATGCACTATAAATAACATGTATGTGATCTATTGTTTGCAACAATAACTTCAGGTCAGGTATTATAGGAAAACAGATGTATAGTAAACTACTTCCTGGAGAGTCACAATAACAGTAAATTGTAACTTTCAGGTTTACCCTTTACCCGCCTCCTATCTATTCTCTTCTGGCCAGATTTTTTATCCCACAAGTCTTCTATATTCCATTTTAGAACACATTTAATAAAATGCAGACTATAACCACCAACAATGTTACTAACAGAATACAGAAGTTAGTTGCTACAGCAGGCAAAACAGGATTTCACATATTAAAGTGTACAAATGATGCCGCATCTGCTTCAGGCAAAGCTGCCATGCTAGAAGAAATTTTAAGAAAACTAGTATCTTGTTCTGAGGCAAGTGGGGTTGAATGTTATTTCACAGGCACTTATAGCACACAAGTAATCACAATGGCACACACACACAGGAGCCGGTGTGTAAGAAGTCATAGTGTTTACTGTAATGGCAAAAACACCTAAGAAAGACAGTCATGTGGCATCCTGCATACCCTAGCCTTATGGAAATATTAAAGGCATACTGCACAATACATTTCAACTAACATGGTTTAGTACAACGTCTTCCATTTATGTTGCTACCTCTAAATTACAAAATGCTCCAGCCAGTGTTATACCACAGAGGGATAAAACTCTGATGGACAGGGAAAGATGGATATGCCCTGCTTGTGGGGTAGAGCATGCATTTGGGCACACCTCACAGTTGGTCATTGTTGGAGTCTAGGGATTACCGGTGTTGGTGGTGGTGGTGGTGTGATTTCTTTAACAGAATAGGTGGTGAACATTCGCTGAGTTGACACAAAGTGGGACAATAAGCCAACACATCTCCATTGCAGATCATCCCTGAGTAATGTTGGCCAATATCTCTTAAACTCTATACTTACAACACTTCACTAATGTGGTACAAAAACAAAGAGAAGCCAGTCTTTCCAGCTATACAAAGAGACAGTCTAAATGTGGGAGTGGATCTTGCAACACAACTGTGAGCTATTGCCCACTCATATTCATGTTTATAAATCCAGCTAGCAGATGGTTTGAGCAGGGAAGTTACTTTGGCTCATGAATTTAACCTCATTCCGCAGATATTTCATCATCTTGCACAGGTGTGGAATTTTCCAGAAGTGCACTTTTCATTACATACTGTGGCAATCATATCAAAACTGTTTTATCCACTCATCCCTTATTAGAAAGTTGGAAGACAGAGCTTTCTTTTTTCCATGAGCTCAGAGCATAATGCGTGTCTTCCTTCCTTTTCTTCTAATTCGCAAGGTGTTACTCAAAGCAAAACAGGAAAAGGCCAATCTAATAGCTTCACGTTATCCAAGGTGACATGACATTCCTTCTAATGAGAATAATTTATTTTTCACCACAACATATTTCTTAAGACAGGTCCTTAATGACACAACAAAAAGGCAATATACTACATATTAATCTCAATACTCTGAATCTATTAGCCTGGAAGAAAGAATTTTGATTTCCTATAGCAACTTCTTTACTTCCCTAGTTTTAACTATCCTAAAGGAATCTAATATATATATATATATATATATATATATATATATATATATATATATATATATATATATGAGAAAATGTTGCATACAAAAGTGGAAAAAATGTTTTTTCCTTGAAATGTTATAAGGTCTGAATTCTTTACACTGTCTGATACCAATGTTATTAGAATAAGTAATTATTTTGATTCATTCTTGGCTCCCTCATCAAACTGTATGCTTTCACAATGTCTATTCCCAACTGTCTCACATATTGCAGCATAGCCTTCAGTTAATGCCTTTTTTAAAAGGGTTCTTTATTTAAGACCACCAAGAAAACATGCCCTATTCTCTTTTGAAGGTAGGTAAGTGTTTTCCAGTTTCTGCTACATTTTGCATAATGTTTTCAAAATGACAAAGGTGCAATATGTAAACACCATGATAAGGTATCATTGAGAACAAATCTGTCTTTCATGGCAAACTCTTTATCAGTGCTGGCTCTGTCTGTCCATTCAGCTCCCACTTTTTCAATTACCTACCATAATGTTGAAGACCATTGTCTGTGTTTACTAGATGTACACAGCCAGCAAGATATTGGCCTAGGAGGAAAATTTCAAGAAAAGAAAGGCAAACAATAAATCTCTGCAATGGTTATTAAAAACTCACAACATGTGGAAGCTTTTCAAAAACATTTCTGCATGAGACATTTTGAAACTCCTACGTGGCCTGATGTGCACATTTGTACAGAATATTACAGGTGTATAGTAAAAAGGTCCAAAGACAAAATAAATCACCAAAGCAGTTAAAGGACTTCAAAGCACCAGAAATACAGTCCAAAAAGTAAAACAAAGAAATCCAATGCCCTCAAATAAAGAAGTTTAATAAAATAAAGTTTTCAAGTAAAAACTCTTCATCAGTGTTTAAAACTCAAGGTCACTGAGAACCTTTTTAAACAACTTCTTTATTTGAGGGCACTGGAATTCTTTGTTTTACTTTTTGGTGTACAGTAAAAAGGTAGGACAAGTTCTTTCAAGATGCTACAGGGTATCCTATAACTATTCACCTCCATGGATGTACAAACACTTCTTGAGTGCCTGCCCAGATGTTATGATTTACTTTTTTAGTGACACTCTCCAAACAAGAAAGTACAGCTGCGTGTAAGTACACTTATAATAACTCTACATCCTTGAGGAGAGGTTGTTATAACAAAATTCCTCTAAGTTGGGTATATAAAGTTTTATTATAATACTTTATTGGATTATTACAAAAGTGTATTTTCTAGTTATAGTAATAATTTGTAATATTAACCACTATATCTTACTCCTGTCACAGAGTTGTTTGAGGTCAAAAACCTGTTAATAATACTGGCTACAGAATAATGCCTTGTGGATGCCAGAGAGAAATGTGAAGAACTAGTGATCAGTACCCAATAACACTTTCACAAAACTGTGATTAATATGATATATATATATCTATATCTATATATATATATATATATATATATATATATATATATATATATATATATATATAATAGGGTGGCCATGGTGGTGCAGTGGTTAGCATTGCTGCCTCACAGCAAGAGGTTCTCCGGTTCGATCCTTGGCTGGGGTGCCTTCTGTGCGGAGTCATGCATGTCCTTCCTGTGGTCACGTGGGTTTCCTCCGGGTGCTCCGGTTTCCTCCCACATCCCAAAGACATGCTGTAGGTGGATTGGACACTCTAAATTGACCCTAGGTGTGAGTGTGTGAATGTTTGTGCCTTCTGTGGAAGGTTGGGTGCCGGGCTGGCAACTCAACACCGTAAAACTCTACTGCCAATCATGAGCGGACAAGGTAATCTGCTGTGGCGACCCCTAACCGGGAAAAAGCCAAAAGAAGAAGAATAATATATATATATATATATATATATATATATATATATATATATATATATATGTATATATATATACTAAGATTAAGTTTCAGTTCTTACTCCAAGATATAGTGGTTTTAGGGGGTTAACTCAGATACATAGCTGGGGGTGTGAGGAGAGCAGGGGCAAAATCCTGCCAAAAACAATACAAAAGTGTGACAGCATGTTTTGATTTACACAGTTAGATTTTTCTAACTGTTGTTTTGTGATCATACATTTGAGAGTCTTCTAGAAAGTCATAGACAAGTAATCTACAAACAAGTTCACAACAAAAAACAATTCAATCCAGAACAATTTAACTCAGCTCTCCCTCAGCACAACTGGAAACCTACTAAAAACTCTACCCCTAGACAATGCAGTCATCCACTTTAACCTGATATTTTCAAAAGTACAAACAAACAGGCACATACCCGCGGTAGTGGTGCTGTGGTAGCATTGTCGCCTCACAGCAAGACGTTGTCCCATTCGATTTTCAGCTAGAGCGTCTTCTGTGTGGAGGCATGCATGAAAGGGCGTGCCTTCATTGAAGGTTGTGCGTGAGGGCTGGTAACACGATACGTAAAAATCCACTACCAAACGTTAGCGGACCGGAGTTCCGCTGTGGTGACTCCTAACCGGGATAAGCCGAAAGACACAACTAAACAAACAGGCAACTCTTAGGACCAAATAAGTTAGATCAAACCCAGCCTCATGGTTGACATGTGAAACTAAAGATGTAATGACTAAGAGGTGCCATGCCTTGAAAAAGTGGTCCAAAACTAAAAATCAAAGACCCGTACCAGAATAATAAACCCTACAAAACATATCTAAGCAGCAATAACCAATGGCAAAAATCCTATTTCTCAAACCTGCAAAACTCCCATCCAACACCACCACTCTCTTCTGATCAGCCATTAAAAAACTATTGCACCCAGGGCAAATCTTCACTCCTTCTCCTACAATCCATAAGGAATCAGATAGCATTCCAATTGAATTTAACCACCACTTCATTAACTCAAGCCTAGCAATCAATAAACGAAATTCCAACCTATCATCCACCATCCCAGAAACCAATAATAACAATGCACAGCAGTTCGTATCTGCACCTTCTGGCACTGCTACAATAAAAAAAAACTATTTACTAAAATTTAAAGCCTACACCTTGGCATCTGGCATTCTACCAACAGAATAGCTAAAAATTTCAGCCACATAAGTTTATAGGCTCATAGCTGTATACTAGGCTACCAACATCTGGGACCTTTGTAAGCCTAACCATGCAACCCAAATGTATCCCACAAGTTACTGTGCCACAGAGGTTATTTTAAAGGGTGTATGTTAGTTAGAGTGTGATTTAATATCTACCTCTGTCTATCAGAGGCACAGGTGTCATACCAGGAGTCAGGGGTGAATTTCCAATTTGCCATCCACTGGTCCAGGTTTCAGTCAAATATGGTTAGGAAAAGGCTCTTTTTCACATGTATGGGAAGCCTATTACTCTGAGATACATACCTGTCCCTCCAACATGTCCTATTTAAGTCTCAAGCAAAGTTTTAATCATCAGATCTAGTAGTTCTGGAGCTGTTTGTTTTGTGGATTTGCAAAAGGTCCATCAGTATGGGATGCAAGAATGCCTTGTATATCCGGCATAAATCACCCCCTAGCAGTTTATTGGAAACAGTGTATGGAAATAGGGTTTTGAAGTGATCTGCATAGGACTTTGTGTTTACAGCCTGTATTCTTTTTGTGAGGAATCTCTGTGGACCTTCCAGATGTTGCATGTGCCTGGTCAGGTACATACCAAAGGGGACATTATATTAATCCATCACATTCTCCATCTCTATCCTAATCATTAGATCTATACAGGAAAACCATGCCCTGGCAATCAGGAAAAAAATCATTCATAATCCCCTCCATAAAGGGAGTAACTCAACATACCTGACTAATTAATGACCTATAGTGATCTTGTCACCCCTATCCAAAATCTTGGAAAGATGTAAACATTTACAACTAATCAAACTCCTAAATGACCATAGCTTACTTTTGTCCACACTGTATGGTTTCTGGCCATATCACAGTACTACAACCAGCCCCGTCAGCTATACCAACACCGTCAATCAACACATAAACAATGAGGACCTAGTCTCATCCATTATTCTGGACTTGTCAAATGCCTATGATGCCGTTTTGCATCAGAAACTATTATATGAATTAGCATCTCATTGTCTAAACAAATAAGCTTTAACCCAGTTCCATATTTGGCTGTCAAATAGGCAACAAGTAGTCAAGTGAAAGGAAGACCCCTCAACTTTCCTGACAGTTACAGTCAGGGTTCCCCAAGGTTCAGTACTTGGGCCTCTCCGTTTTAACATATTTTTCAATAAACTCCATACTGCTTCTTAACAGGCAATCATCTTTCAGTATGCAGATGATGCAACACTCATCTGCTCTGCACATTCACTACATATCACTACATACCCTGCAAGATATCTCTCAGCAGGTATTCCAATCCACATGATCCTGGCTTTGTGATGCAAACCTAGTCTTCAAACACAAAAAGACAAAACTAATGCTTTTTACCCATAAAAATCTCAAATTAAAAACACAAGTTCTCCATCCTGCCATCAGATAACATAAAAATTGAATTCATACCACAAGCAAAGCTACTCGTCTTACTTGAAGACAAACTTAAATATGACCAACACCTGTTCCAGGCCATGAAAAAGACACAGTGAAAACTAGGATCAGTCTATAGAGCAAAATGTTTTCTCACAGAGCCTGCAAGAAAATCCATACCCACCATCTACCTACTTTCATCCCTTCTATGTGCATTCCCCATCTTTATAAATCTCATAAATGTTAAAGTTAAACTCTAGGAATGTTACAATACAATAGCTAAATTTGCAGCAAATACTCCATTAAAAGCCCATCACTGCATAGACTTTAGAGCTTGGAGATTTACACTGGCTAGAACTCCACCACTACCTTATGTACTCACCCTTGAAAACATTCTACAACTTATTTTATTTCCCTGAAAAATTCCCATAATTGAAAAATATACTACAACCATACTCTAGTTTTAGATTATTAAGGTCAAGTAAAAAAACTCTTCTCTTTATGTTGAAAACAAGCATTTCAGCTTGGGATTCTCTATAATCCCACCATGTCACTAAAAATTTAAACTATATCCCACTGCAAATAAATCAGACAGGCAAAACACATACCATGGGATTCATTCATGACTACACTAAGTGTATGCTAAGTGTACATCGTTCTGAGTGAACAGACAACACAAGCATAACTCATACATTCTTCCTCCTAATTTTAGTTTTCCTACCAATTTTCTTGTAGCTTTAAATGTAAAGGGGGATTCAGAAAGGTTACCATAAAGTGTAGACTAAATGTACATTAAGTGTAATCCTTCTGAGTGACTAGAATGCACAAAAAATGTGGTAGACATGTTCTTGAATACAGATCATGTACACTTAGTATAGATGTTAGTGAATCTAGACCATACACTTTTAAGTTACCACTAAAACAATATGTAAATAAAATTTGGCTATGATCCTCTTCCACTGCCAGTGAGAATAAAATTTTGTGGCCACACCTGCTACCATTTCTCCAGATACATGTTTTCTACTTCACCCTTTTTCTCCATCAAACCAGAATGATACTCCCTAAACCACAAGAAGTAGTTTTTTTACGTAAATTAGATAATGGACTCTAAATGACAATACTCAATCTTTTTTTCTCTGTAATTAGAGCAACTATCCAAAACTAATACTCCATTATAATAGCCCAAGCAGCCTCCATCTTTCTTACTTTTCTGCTCAGTCTTAAATGTAATGATACATTCTTAATTGATCTACTACTAATCATAGCATATTATATTATCAACCGCCTTCTCCTCTTTCTCATATCTTCCATAGTTAAGTTGCCTCTTCTTTTCATTATTTTAATTGCTAGAAACAGGTTATAATACAATATCATTTGCAATGTTACATGTCTATTTACTATAAACAAGCCTGTGTCTGTTTCAAACTGAATCACGAAGTAGAAAAGCAAACTAGTGAAACAAAGCAACGGGTCCAAGCAAGAAGTCACCAGGCGTATAAATTCCTTAACGCAATTTTTATTTTTGTGACAAGATAAAGCAGCGTTTTCGCTACACACAGTTGGTAGCTTCTTCAGAGTAGGTAAATACAACATTGAAACACACTCTTAAAAAGCAACAGAGAATAACAATAATTACGTCACTTCCTAGCTGCGTTCAATTTTAAAATGCTAACAATGTCCTAAAAACTCGAACTTGCATTCTGTATGTATAAACAGTAAGAGCAACATCATAAACTAAAAGTATTAAAACAAAAAGTGCTTGACTGGATCATTCGATTTACATTAGTCAAACCAAAAAACTTCTGTTAGAATCATAAAGCCTGACAAAGGAGGTGGGTTGGTAATACTCGAACAGATTGATTATGTAGAGAGAATGTATAAAGTATTGAACTCTCCAGCATATGAAGCCACCACACTAAACGAATTGAATATCAGCTCCAATAGAATCAGGGGCTATTTTAGAGATTTGTTTATTGAAGGGAGAATAGATTTAGACACCTTAAATTACATAGACATCCTGCATCCTAAGTTACCTGTAATGTTCGGTATATCTAAGGTACATAAAAACCTTAGTGACCCACCAATGCGAGCCCTCATTGATGGGAGATCCTCACTATCTTACCCCTGTTCCAAATTTATTGATTCCTTGCTCTCGAAATATTTGGTTGGCATCCCGAGTATTTGCAAGGACTCCTGGTCCTTCTTGACCAATTTGAATGACATTAACATAGACGACACCATCAATTTCCTCACAATTGATGTTGTTGATCTATATACCTCCATTCCACATCAGGAGGCAGTGGAATGGATTGACTTGCTTCTAACGAATTTGGGAGCTTCTAAAAATGATATCAACAATATCACAGATTTACTGGACATCGTACTATCTTCTAATTTCTTCCTTTTTGAAAAGGACTTGTTTATTCAAAAACAAGGTGTAGCTATGGGGTCTCCATGTGGGGCCTCGGTAGCGAATTTATTTATGGCATATTGGGAGAAGCAATTCATCTTAAATAACATTGCATGGAAGGATGAGCTAGTTTTTTACACTCGCTTTCTTGATGATGTGTTTATCCTTTTTAAGGGTAACGCTGAACGGGCCAAAGAATTCGTTGATTTTTTGAATCAAACTACAACTTTTCTCAAATTCACCTATAATTTTGCCATGGATACTATCGACTACCTTGATGTTAAGCTGACAAGAGACACCACTTCTACGAAGTTGAAATCAGTTATTTTTAGAAAGGACACTTATGTCAATTCATTTTTGCACTATTCTAGTGCACACCCTTTTAAATTAAAAAGAGCTATAGTTAAGGGCCAGCTAGTGAGGGCCGTCAGAATGTGCACAGATCCAATTGACTTCCTTTCTGAATGCACCTTTTTAAAAGGCTTATTTTTGAACCGTGGTTACCCCCTCCAGTTAATTGAAGATCTGATACAAGAGGTCGAATCCAAGAGAACTAATGGTTTTTACAACCCCCTATTGGCTAGTCCACAAGATGTGAATGCTGATTCACCAATATGTAGGGATGGCCAAGCTATCTCACCCTCTCAGTCTATGGTCACATCTACGGATGGGGTCACTCTAAATGAATACCCTTGTAGTTTCATCACCACCTTCAATATTAACTCTTTCTCAATTCAGGAAATACTGAATAAGAATTGGCACTTCATTTCTAGTACCCCCTTTCTGGTGGAAAAATTAGGAGAAAAACCCCGAACTGTTTACAAGAGGGGTTCGAACATCAAGGAATTGCTGCAGAAACAACCAAGCCAGGAAATGCAGAGCAGAACTAAAGGATCTTTTGCATGTGGCTTTTGTAGCCAATGCTCTTGTATAAGGTCCGGCAGCTCTTTTACTATCAAGGGGAAGAAATTTGACATTTTTCACAGGATCACCTGTAATACCAAATTTATTGTCTATGTAGCATTCTGCTCCTGTTGTCCAGCATATTATGTTGGTAAGACTGATAGAAGATTCAAGGACCGTATCTACCAGCATAATTATGCTATCAAAAATAAGAAATGTGAGAATGCCCTGGCCAAACACATAGTAAACTGCCCGGGTCATTCATTTCTATTTATGGGCATCGATCATATTATCGATTCCATTAGAGGAGGGTCTACGTCCATTCTTTTAGAAAACCGTGAACTGTTATGGCAACTAAAACTGGATGCGTTTTACACACCAGGCCTTAATGATAGTTGCAATATAGCTGCCCATTTGAAATATAGATCCTATTTGAGGTAGTTTACTTGATGATATAAATCCTTTTTATACCTTCTAATATTACCTTTGAATGTTCCCCCTACCATTTTGATACCCTACTACTTTAGTGACTTAAACCGTTTGCACAAAGAGCTATTGCCAATAGCTTACTTTGTTTGTATAAAAACAGGTATCCCAGCTTACTTTTCCCTTTGGATGGCTGGAATTTTTATAACAGTGCAATAAGGTATATGGTTCCCCTTACACTTGTCTCAAAAAAATTTTTTCCCCTTTTGTGATTTTCCTTTTAGATGGCATTGATACACACTAGGGTCTCCTGTTGGTGTTTATATAAAATATCTAAAATTGTGAACTGAATACAATATGTATCTCTTTTTTTAAATGTAGTTTGAATCATTGGTACATACTTTTGATAGAAGATGCATCATGTCATTGTTTAAACTACTTTTATTTTGTCTGCTAGCATAAATACACACATATTTTCATCCTGACTTAGTGCACTTTACCCAGTGGTTTGACTAATGTAAATCGAATGATCCAGTCAAGCACTTTTTGTTTTAATACTTTTAGTTTATGATGTTGCTCTTACTGTTTATACATACAGAATGCGAGTTCGAGTTTTTAGGACGTTGTTATCATTTTAAAATTGAATGCAGCTAGGAAGTGACGTAATTATTGTTATTCTCTGCTGCTTTTTAAGAGTGTGTTTCAATGTTGTATTTACCTACTCTGAAGAAGCTACCAACTGTGTGTAGCGAAAACGCTGCTTTATCTTGTCACAAAAATAAAAATTGCGTTAAGGAATTTATACGCCTGGTGACTTCTTGCTTGGACCTGTTGCTTTGTTTCACTGTTTCAAACTGAATGATCAACACTGTATATACTCATGTAAACTATGCACATGCTCTGTTTTAAGTGATGTTTATGTAAGCTGTTTTAATGCTTTTTTCTCTCATTTCTATACTGCAAACTGATATGTTAACTTTCACTATTTATTGTATTTTTATTCCTTCTGATATCATGAGACTGTGATAGATATATATTTACATGTATGCATGTATCTATCTATATCTATGCCACAACTACTATGTGGAGCTTTTCTCAACGGTCCTCTGCTGAAAAATATTTTTATCCTTGTTGGATTTTCTGGGTAAACAAAGATAAATATTCTTTCATGAAGTGTTGCTTTGTACACCAGCCAAGGTTCCATGGAATGCTGGCAGACAACGAGCATTGGTCTTCAGAGAGACATTTGTTTACTGGGAAAGTCCGACTGAGCTACTGGCCCATTTTCAGCAGAGGTCCAGGGAGAAAAGCTTCATTATGAAACATTATTACAACAAGAAAGAAGTACATTATTTTCACATATGAGTATAGTTGAGATAATTAAACAGTACATTATGTAAGCATAAAAGGTCCAGATATGAAAGTAATAGGATGTAGCAGAATATTATTTCAGAAAGTAGTTAACATGAAGAATAAATAACAAGGAAAAAAAATACATGACTGTTTGGCAAATAAGTAATATGAATTCAGAGTAGTCAAACATACAGCTGAGTATTACTGCAGTACAATGTGAATCGGAAATAATATTTTTGTCCGGAAAGGAAGACATATATATGATTTTGTGATAGAGTGCTCTTTCCTCATAAACTACTGTTATGTTAGGAAAATATACACAGCTGTACGTAACATAAACAGTGTGCTACATCAGACACAGATATGATAAACAGCACAGACCTTAGTTCTGAGCCATGCAGAACTCCACTTGCTACCAGTTAGCTCACCAGACAAGAGCTGCATTTTACTACAACTCATTTTGCTTTGTGTGTGCTATACTTTTCCTTCTTGTTTGTATTTTATGTCTTACCATGATGTGACATAATATAATTTTATAGGACTTAGGTAAACTTGACATATCATGTCTAAGTCATACCCTGTATCCACTTCTGACATCGCCTAGTCATGGAGATGTATCAGGCTGCACTGGCTTATGTCTCATGATGACTAATTAGCTGGACAAAGCTACATCTGGTTCATAAGCTGCATGAATGAGGATACAAGCGGTTGTCTATTTTCTTTTATGATGGGATAGCATATGACTTAAAATGTATATCAGGCTGGCAGTGTAGTGCATTATATTAGGTGTTTTGTTCTTAAAAAGCTAGAAATGTATCATCTTAGGTATTTTGTTTTCATAAGATGGGAATTTAAAGGATCATGGTAAGGTTTCATTTAATGTGAATAAATTATGTCATCCCTAATTGCATTGTACTAGCCAAATTACTGGGCATAGAATGGAGAAAGGCGGAAGGTCTGAAGTGTAGAAAACTTTGAACAGCTGAAAAAGCCAACTCTTTAGGTAAAAACATTTTATTTACAGCTGCCTTTTTTAGGTTGACATCAAGACCATTAGTACTAGGGCCGTGGCTTAGCATGAGCCTTGAGTAGCAGCACTTTCTATCTGCTTTGCCTTATCATATCTTTTATGACAGGACTTTTTAAGTATAACTAACTAAATAGTAATTTTGTTATATATTTAGTGCCTCTTCATAGTTTAGTTAGTTAATATCAAAAAATATTTTAATTATTTACAACTTTTCCTGTCAAAATTACAAAAGACAAGTTTCAGGCATTTGACTACAATATGAGCTTTAGTAAATCCTCTCATCAGGACACTGTATTAAAAAAAGAGTTTCAAACTCTTTTAACTACCATACAGGAATTATCAACAAAATTTGATAGAATGGACATGAAAATAGATAACTTTAAAGAAACTACTTCACAATAAATGGAGACAATACATCTGGATCTGAAACAGCAGAAGAAACACATTACATGTATTGAAACTTCCTTAAATGATATGGATAGTAGATTCAACAAAATGAACATAACCTGGAATGTCTTCTAAAACAGAATACTTTGCTGTTAACAAAAATAGATGATCTAGAAAATAGATCTCGAAGAAATAACATCAGGATCTTTGGTTTACCAAATAACTTGGAAGAAAACAACTTGGAAAAGTTTTTATCTTCATGGCTACCAGAAATCTTACAACTCCCTGAAGCGCTTTCTTTTGGTATAGAAAAAGCTCACATGTCCATGTCTTCTTCTAAAAATACCAAAAGCACTTCTATAAAGTCAGTTATAGTTAATTTTTTATCATCCAATGATAAAGAAATAGTTTTGAAGATGGCTTGGTCTAGGTCACCTATTAAATACAAGGGCAACATCATTTGTTTTGATAATGACTATTCTTCATCTGTTATTTCAAAAAGGAAACAGTTCCTTCCATTGCTTAAAGAACTAAAGCTAAAGAAAGCACAAATAAAGTTTCACTTGCTTTTGCCTGCAAGGCCGAAAACTTGATGCTGCCATCAACTATATTAAATCAAATGAAATATTGGATAAAATAGATGAAATGGACTGGGCCAGTTCAAGTCTCAAAAGAATTGCTGAAAATGGTAATTGGAAAACAGTTGAACACAAGAAGAAACTTAAAAAATAACTCTCTTTTTGTTTTTCCTACATAATGAACTTTTTATTTCCTTTTACATAACTTTTTTCTTTAATTATGACCCAGAAGTCATGGGATTTGAAAATGGTTCAACAGATGAGTGCCTTTCTTTTCTTTAACATATAATGTTTATAACTCATGTTTATATATTATATAATTAATTAGTTACATTTAATAACTATTAGTAGTCTATATATATTATTTCCCCTTTACTAATATTAGTCTTCTTTATATTAAATATTTTTTGGGTTATACTTTAGTATAATTTTTATATGAGTAACCTTTAATAACATTTTACTATGTTTAGCTTAAGTAAAGAAAAGAATGGGGAAGGGAGAGGTAAAGGAAACAAAGTATACATTAATATTTTCTAAGCATTAGATTATTGCTCCATAATAGCTTCAACTTTTGAATATATATCCTGCTCAGAGTTATAATTATCTTATTTACAGAAGTTTAGAAGCTGATTGTTGTTTAAAACACTTGTTTAGTATTCCAGTTCTTGTGTATTTCTTTAAATATTACTAGAATGCCTATTAAACTACTTTAAGCTTCCTTTACCATATTATTTTTATTTTTTTATAAATATTCTTTTATATTTATAAATAATTTATATTTAATATGTTTTTAGAGTATTTTTATGAAAAGGGATATCCTGAGATGTCTTTAATTAATTTGCATTGCTATTTAGTGTAGTTAACTATGTGTCTTTGTTGTGTGGATACAGTTTCCTTGCTCTCTGTTTCCTTTGTATATGCCCTTGTAGTTTCCATTGGGTGTTTGGGCATGATGCCTCTGTTTCGTGTGTTTTTGGCTGGTATAGCCTGTATTTTGTTGGCATAGTTTGTTGGTGGCTTTGGGTATGTAGCAGACCCAAAGATTCAAGAATCCAAGGTTGCTTTTTTTTCTTTTTTTTTTCTTTTCACTTGTTGCCTTCTCTGACACTTAATGAGAGCTTTAACTATTGCTGGAGTGTCTCATGTAGCTCTCAAGCCACTGTAAGCCTGCATCTGAAGATAAGAAAGCTCACAGTTTTACGCTGAAAAAAATTTTAGCTGTTTTTTTCCCCTTCATCTGGTGATGTAACTGTATGCTTCTTCAAACAGCTGCAAGAGCCACATGACATCACTGATGACTCGGCATTCTTCAGAAAAAGGACATAAACATTTCTCAAAGCCTTTTGAACATGCTTAAACATTTTTTCTTTTATTTATTTTTACTAGAATGATATTTATATGCTGTACAATCAAACCGAAAGGTAAACAGTAGCAGATTTCATTACGATCGATATCTTCTACTTAGTACATAAATATTACAGAAGAGATTGAATATGACTGATAAAAGCTCATTTATAATATATTTGTGCTTATTTTGCTACTTTAAAAGGAAAAATGCTTTTCAATAATTCCTTGTCTTCTAGATTTAAATATATGGAAACACTACTCTCATTAATAATTTCATTATGTTCCAGTAAGTACAATACTATTGGTATTTATGTTGCTTACTGTACATTACACTGTATACTATCCTTTTACTTCTGCTTAGCAGAGTTACACACTAAATGTTAACCTTAATGAATCTTATTAACTAGTATTTACAAATACAATAACTTTAGACTTGTCTCACAGACTTTGCATGGGGGTGTATTGAATGATCAGTTGGCTGTTTTTGCTTGCCCATAATTGAACTGTATTTAATATACTGGTTTTGGGTCCTGTTTTATTACTATGTCCTGATACAAGTTTGAAACATTAGTTTTGTTTTAATTGCCTAGCTGTAAAAATGAATACCATTTTATTTATCTGTGCTGTTGCAACCATACTAAATCTTACTATGTTTAGTTAATTGTGAGGTCTTTTTCACATTTTTGGTCCTATATTATATGCCACATATCCCTTTCATTTTAATCTAAAATAGTAATGTTGCAATAATGTATCCTGTCGATGAGAGTCTTAATTTTGTTTACAAATGCATTGGTGGGGTGAATAGGTTGAAGTTTTATATTCAGACATATAGACATATTTTCTTTTACTTCATTCCTGTGGGGATATATTTTAATTTGATTCATGTGTTTAGCACATCATTTTGTTTAGTCAGAAATATATGTATTAGTATGAGATGTTTAAGAAATGGTTGTAGTAATACACATATTGCAAACAAATTAATAAGTAAACAAGCTTACCAGTGATGTAATAATTATGACATTTTTGAATAGTTGATTTACAAGTATATTAAAAAGCCATGTTTTTAAAATGATGAAACAGTATGTGTTTCAGGAAATACATGACAGAAACTTGCTGCTAGTAGGAATGTTAATTTGACTGATTAATGTCACACAAATTAGGAGTTTATAATTCCAGGTGGGTTTTAAAAGGTTTTCATGTTAGATGTTTTTGTTATAATTTCTTGATATTTTTTCAGCTGTTCACAAAAATAAGACTAGTTCAATGTTACTTAAATATTTGTAAACTTAAATCATTTTTCTGTATAGTATACTATATAATGTGCTGTATTCCATTCTTTTTATGTATTTCAATTTATAAACTAAGTACTAATAGGAATTTTAGCCAACATACATTGCAATCCAACAAACTAACAACATGACATCACTTCATTGTATTTCTCTTAATATAAATGGTCTTAATAACCCCAACAAGAGAAGATCTTTGAATAAATATCTACAATTGCATAATTCACAATTAATTTTTCTCCAAGAAACTCATTTAATAGAAGATGACATTTCCAAACTAGAATCTAAATCTTTCTTAATTATTGTTAGCTCTGAACACTGATAAAAAAGAAGAGGTGTAGCAATATTGTGGAATAATAAATGACCACAGCCTAAAATATTAGACACGTACAAAGATAATAAAGGAATGGTAGCTTCTATTATCATGCAATTAAATAATTTAATATTCACTCCAATAAATATGTACTAGATTCCTGGATTTGGACAGATATCAGCACAACATATTGATCATATTATTCAATTCTCTAAGGGTAATATTATTGTAGCTATGGTGATTTTAATTGTATTTTTAGTAGCTCTGATTCTTTCTTTAAGGGTAAAAGAAAAAAATCAAGTTCAGCTAAATTATTAAAAGAATTTTCCAATTCCCTTTTAATTAAAATACATTGATAATTATGCTGAATCAGAGTCACTATTTTACACATTTTGTTCACACAGATACAAAACATATTAAAGAATAGAGTTTTTATTACAAACAGTTTAATAGATTCTTTAAGTAATGTAAAAGTTATTACATGCCCCTTTTCAAATCACAGTTCTATAACCTTTGATTTATATATTCATACTAACACTAATGCTCAGATAAAATGAATCCCAGCATATATCACCAAATTAAAGATTTTAACACTTTAATTCTGCAAGAAGTTCATAGTTTTTTAGAATTCAATACCAATAATAATACAGCTAAAATTTTTATTTGGGATGCAATGAAGGCATATCTATATGATAGAGTAATTGACTGGTATAAGAAAAAAAGACTTTCATGGGACAAATAACTAAAAAAGATACAAAGAAAACTAAACACCTTAAATCTTGAGTTATCAAAAAACTCACAAGTAAAATCTAAACTGGATGAAATAAAAATCTTAAATAAAAAATACCTTGAGATTTTTAATCATATAATTAAAATAAGTTTAGAGAAATACATGTTTATTAATTTGTTAATTAATCCAAGATCTTTGAATATTTTATCCAATAAAGTAAAGAGATTGAATAAATTCAATCACATCAAAGAAATATATTCACCTCAGAAAAAAAATAGTTTCTGATTTGAATAATATATTAATTGAATTCAGATATTTTTTTTTCTTAATTTAAACCAGTCCCCTACATCAATAAATTCAAGGAAAGGTATTCAAGCTTTTATTAAAAAGACTCTAAAAATAGATTAACAAGCGAGCAAACTAAACTTCTAGATAGACAAATTACTTTAAAAGACATTCAAGAACAAATTAACATCCTCAAAAAATAAGGCAGATGGTAATGACGGCATTATTCCAGAAATTTACAGATTGCTTCCAGATAAAGCACTAACTTTATTACTTTCAGTTTTTAACACTATACAAGATAAAAATATTACCCCTCCCTCATGGAAGTATATGTACATCTCTCATATTTTAAAAAGTGAAAAAGATCGTACAAAATGTAATTCATACAGACCTATCCCTTTACTTAATATGGACTACAAAATATTTATGTCTATATATGTAAAAAGACTTAGGGTATTTCTTTCTAATTTAGTAGATGAAGACCAATCAGGTTTCATAATGAATAGAACAATGTATGATAATATTAAAAGAGTAATAACTTTAATTGAATCAACTAAAAGCCTAAATAATTATTTAACTATAGTTAGTTTAGACATAAATTGTGCTTTTGACTCTGTCATTTGCAATTATTTATTTATTCTTTTACAGGAACTCAATTTTTCAAGCAATTTTATATATCTTCTTATACAGATATATATAGGCTCACAAACGTATATCAAAATTGGCTCTAATATATCCCAATCCATACCTACTACTAAAGGCACTAAACAAGGTTGTCCTTTATCCCCTCTATTACTTACTTTAGTTATGGAGCCCTGAGCCAACTTGATTAGAGATACTAGTAATATTAAGGGATTTGATACAAGTCTTAACAAAACTTCAAAGTTGGATATGTATCTTTAAATATTTGAATATATATATATATATATAAAAAAAGTTAATTGGTTAATCATGTATTTAATGAGTGATTATTTAAATATGACTGTTGTTCTTATGTAAATTATTCCGTGAGAAGGCGAAGGCCGAGGTACCAGAATTATTAAAGGATTTATCAACACAGTCCATGCTGCATACCGTGGTTTTTTGGTGTATTTATATCAAAACTTCAAAGTGTCAAATGTTTACAGATGATATTTTGATTATCTTGGGTGGCATAAGTCCAACAATTCAGGAATTATTTAATGACATAGATTATTTCCAAAAAAATTCAGGTCTTACATTTAATCATAATAAATCACAAATCTTATCTGGTACAACAAAATATAATATTCAAAATGAATTTGAAAAATATATACCAGAATCCCAGCAAATAAAATATCTAGGAATAATTATTGCTAATAGTTTGAAAGAAATTCAAAAACTGAATTTTGATAAAAAATTAACAGAAATAGATAACCTAATACTTAAATGTTCTAAAATAAAATTTTCAATGGAAGAAAAGTTATCAATTATAAAGATGATTCTTCTAGCAAAAATTCTATACATAATCCAATTTATTTCTATACTGCCATCTTATGCAGTAATTAAAAAGTTTAATACTATCATTACAAAATGTCTATGGTATCCAATTAAATACAGAATTTCTTTAACATGCCATATGTATAGCTGGGATAATGGAGGCATTGCCTTACCAAACTTATTCAGTCGTTAAGACAATTCTGTATGTTATAGATAGTAAATATTCAGCTAAATGGAAAGACTTTATCTTATCCTCATCAATAAATCTAAATAATAGTAATGACCATTTTAAGTTAAAATTATTGAATAATACATTCATATGGAAATTAAAAGAACATTTTCTTTATGCCCTGCACAAACTTTTACATCAAATTATATTAATATAATTCTAAAATCCTTTAAAGATTTTATACATAGATTTCAATCATATGAAAATTGGATATTCCTTATTTTCCCTATAGCATATGCACAGGGGGTTATCTTCTCCACAAAATTTCAAAAAATGTCAATATTTGAACAAAAACAACTGATTTATTGGCATCAACCGGTAAAAATAATGAATTACAATCCATTAATACTTTATTGGCAGAATATGACCTTGATTATTTATTATAGCTTGATATACAAGAAGTTAGAAATTATGTTAAGAATAAACTTGACTTAATACCTTCTTCGGTTAAAAATTTAATTTCCAAATTCATTCAATACCTAATTGTTTGTTCTCAACTGAACAATTTCATAAAAAATTAATCTGTCATATATATATATATATATATATATATATATATATATATATATATATATTTATTAAACTATCAAATCAGATTTAGATAAATTCTCTGATAATTATTGGAATTTTTTTTCAGAAATTAGTAAAAATAATCCATCAGATAAAGATAAATTAAATTTTCTTCAGTCTACAGGTAAAACAACTACTTCACTTAAATAGAGAATGTTTACCTGGAGATTTTTAAATATATCATTCATGACTCCTCATAAAATAAATAAGATGTTTAACGAAGATATATTGTGTTGGAGATGTTTAAAGACTCTGAATGCTGATTGGTCACATATTTTCTATGAATGTTCGCCTATGAAAAAATATTGGGATGATATTAATAATTTTTTTCAGGCACTATTTACTGATAATTTCCAACTTACAATGTCATTAGTATTATTTAATACACCAATTCCATCCTATGTAAAATCAAACAAGTATTCACTTCTTTGGTCTGTATTATCCATAGCCAGGAAAGAAATAAGTAGAAATCGGAAATCATCATGCTATCCTTCTTTTCAAAACTTTAAAGATCTTCTCTTGGAAGTATCCAGATTAAAATCATTAACAATTAAATCTAGATCCTCTAGGAACACAGCAAAATACAACCAGTGGTTGAATATAATTGATTTATTAGAAAATCAACAGGTTTTTATTAGTTAGCTCTTATACATTCGATATAAATAGTTTTACTTATTAACAGTATAGTGAACATCTTTGTATATAGTTCATTGTTTTTTTTGTTTTGATCTGTTATATTTGAAACTTGATTTTTATTTAATGTATTATAATAAAAAAAATCAGTTCTACTTCAACAATTGTATGCTTCAGTAATAATTTCAATAAAACTTTTTTTTAAAAAAAGACCATTAGTAGTACATCATCCAGGATATACAAATGAAAGTACAATAAAAAATACAACATTAATGGTTACTAATCTCTGCAAAGATTTAAATGGTAGAGAAATTTGAGCTTTTAATATTTAAATAGGCAAAAACTAGCTTACAGTAGATTTTTCTAAATAAAGGAAAGGTTACACTGTATTTTGTTAATTTTACAAATATTTTTATTTTTCAAATGACATTAGTTTAACATTTTGAATGAAAAAGTAAATGTCTGTTCTGACTTCTTGTTGACAAAACTACTCAAATAAATCTACTGGTGTTCTGAACCATTTAGTTTCTAACTTTGCATAAAATAATGTGAAAATGATGCTTAAACTTTCCTGGATAACGTACTGAACAAGTAAATATTTCATTAGTTAGTTAAAGCAGAAATAAAATAAGTGTGCATTGTGTTCTAAAGAAGAAAAAAAAACATTTCTAAGAAGCAGCTGTCCCTGAAGGTTATCTGACTGTTACAGAACTAGCAGAAGCCCAACCAAAAACTTAGACTTGCTTAAAGTATTTCTGAACTTCAGATAAATGGCACACAGTGGAGCTACAGGAGACTGAGAGCTGTTATCCCAACATGACTTTCTGCTTCTGCAGCCGGACCCCTTAAAAGACCATGATTTAAATTAGAAGAAATTAAAAAAACAGATTTCTTAAGAAACAAAGTTGGTCCTTTAATAACCATGGCTGATGGTGTCAAGAATCACAATCTCTGTTCTAATTTGAGGATGTTTGGACTCCCAGAGATTACTGAAGGAAGGATACAATGTAGTACTTTCTAAAAAATGCCTTGGGCAAACTGAACAAACTCATCAACCCCTTACCCTTACATCCACCTCTGTGGTATAGGCAGAAGGAACAAAGTTTACCTTTGTGGTCAGCTCTACTTTATACAATGGGTCCAATATTACTCTTGATAATGAGGTTTCATCCATAAAAACTAAACCTTTCAATAAACAGACTACAATAAAATATCAGAGAGGATAACATTTTGATTAGGTGCAGTGATTAATGGACTTTTTGGGTTGTTTCTGATAGTGTTACATAGAACAGTGTAAATAGAGCATCACAAATTTTGATGACTGGATCGCAGGAGAAACATATTTCTTGCTTAATTACACTGGCACAACCTCTTCACCAGCAACAGCAGATAATATCTTACAGGAAAAATGCTAAACATAGATTTAATGCATCTAGGACTGGATGATAAAAAAAATGACAATCCTTCTTTCCCAAACCTCTGCATTGATATTTAGCACTGCTGAGAATTTAACAAAGAAACTAACAATCACTATAGACGTCCATTAGGATCAACTGGCACTCAAGTGGATAAAAGTGAAATCTTGCTATCTGGATAAATGAATACCCTGGACTTTATGCATCACAGAAACATGACATGTAATAAAGTGCACTCAATGCTAAAGCAGTCCTAACATTTCAACAATCTCTTGAGTTATGAAGCCTTATAAGTCATAGAAATTAATGTACTTTTATCTATCTGTCTATCCTATTTCTGCCTCTTCTCCACCTTTCTTACGTATTGCAAACAATGCATATATTGTTCAACAGTACTTCAGTGGCATAAATACAGAAAAATACTGCTATTCTCCATAACTTTATAAGTTTTTTTGTTTTTGATTTGTTGTAAATGTGACAACATATTGACTACATTTACTGCGTATCTAGACTTGAACATTGTTATACTTGCTATTTTTGTATTTTCCCTTGCTGTGCCTGAAAATGGTCTATTTAGATTAGCATTCAAGACAAGTTAACAAACAAAAATAAAACAAAATAAAATTAAATCTTCATTTAAAAATGCATTCCACATCAATAATCTCAGATTCTTGTAAAGCTTAAAAAATCCAAGCAACTGTCAATAAAATCTATAAATTCATCAATTTATCCAGCAACTGAACACCACTGGATCTCCCTGGCTAATGCTGTATTTATGTATGTGTTGCTTGGCTTTGTGACATGACTCAGACTGTAGTTGAAAAGGGTTCCTGATCTAGCCCTCTAATGCAATTAACAAACAATAAATATGGCATAGGCTTACTTCTTAATATATCAGATCACTCCAATGTGATACCATACATACATAGGTAGGTCTGATGCAGCCCAGTATCACCATGCATGCCTTTTTTTTCTAGTAAATGCAAAAGGAATTATAGTTTCTTTCCCCTCAGGTTAAATGACTTCTCTCTTTTTAATTTCTCCAAATGTTTTGCATTTATAATACTGTGTCATCAAAGGACCCGATTTCTGAGTCAGGGTATGATTAAAGTTTATGAAATTAGTATTCCTTTAATTTTAGGAAGAAGGCTTTTCTGAATACTTACAATGCATCCAGAATCACCTTCTCCTACAGTTCGTATTGGGTTACATGTACTGGTAACACATTTAAGAATGCTTATAAGTTCTTTTTATTAGTCCTATTTCTCCTTCTACTATTGTCCAAGTTTCTTTATCCATATTGCTCTAGTTTCTGCTTGCAAATATTGATACTTTATAACTTTGTGTCTCTCAGTACTTAAGATACTATAATCACTGGAAGTTGCTATTCCAATAATTAATACAACTTTTGTCTTTTTTTCTCAGACTGTTATATCTGTTTTTCTTGCATTTGCTTCCCTACCTTTTGGTATTAGATGATCTCATGTAATCATAGTTTCTTCACCTTCATTAATTCCTTCTGGTTCATGTATCTATCCTTTCCCAGGTACCTGTATGTTGTAGTGTAGGCACGATCCCCAATGCAATGTTTTGCTACATTGTTGTGCTTTCAGTATACATACCATCAGCTATGTGTACATTCTAACCAGCAGCAAGATGCACAACTCTTTCTAGTTATGTACTACAAAACCTACCTTTGTCTGTACTGCCCACTTTTTCTATATAGTTCTATGGTTTATTCCCAGTTTAATTTCTCCAAGTCTTTTTGGTTTCCAATACCATGATGGGAATGACCCCCATTCCTAAGTCAGGGTACAATTACAATTCAAGTTTTATGGATTCCCTCAAGGCATAGTAGTCCTGGAGTGTCTTACTCATTTCATACATAGCTCATAGAGAGCAAAATATCCTGATACATTAAGGTAGACAACTGGGTCTTGACTCAAGCAGAACATGAGACAACCCCACTTCTGAATATTTGAACTTTGGTATTTGTTTAGTTTTTGCTATCAGTGACAGATACCCAGTCCTTAACTGACATTTCACAATCCATCATATTGCCTTAACAATGCATACTAGACTCCTTGCTCAATTAGGCATTTTACGTTATAATGAAGGGATTTATGCAATGAGCACAGACAACCCCAGTGAGTCACTGAAGGACAAAAAGAGCTGCATATCATCCACACAACAATGATACTGCATCCCATCTAACCTGGGGACAGTATACAGGCAGAAAAAAGAATCAGAGATAAAACTGATTTTTAAGTTATCCAAAATAGCAGTTCAGCCTAGTCTTTACTATTTGGGATCAAGGACATCTCATATTGATTATATTTTAAACGTATACCATTTCATTAGTGGGAACTTATATATGTAAATTTGTCATATAAGACCCTTATTTGCTTAATGAGCTGGTTAGGTTAAGAGAGAGGCTTGTGATTAGAGGAGAACATATTGTCATACCTCTCAGCTGCTATGATTTAAGCGTTGCATTGTGATTTTTTGTCAGATTTAGTATTGATCCTCCAAGATTTATTCATTTTATTCATAAGATTATATTTGTTCAAGCACATGTACTTTGTTTGGTAGCTTTAACTGAGTATTTTAATATTTTTTATCACTTACTATATGTGGTCCATAAATGAAGACCTTCTATTCTAAAAAAATAAGACTACTCCTCCTTCTGATCCTTTGCAATGAGTTTTAAAAGACAGTGCTATGATTTTAAAACTCATAAGTTGGGAGGTATGCACAGTAACTATATCAAAGTGATAGAATGGTATGATTTTCAGGAAGGAAAAGGCCCATGCTGTGGAGCCTCGGAACACTAACTGAAAAAAAACATTGTAGAATGGTAGCTTCATAGAAAAAAAGTAAGGTTGTAAAAAAATTAAAGTGGTAGGTAAAGAAGCTCCCTCCTTCAAAAATGAAAGAAAGCAATGCAACCTATAATGGACCACCTAGGGGAAATCCTAGATATGGTATGTTTATGTGTGGATCTTGCAACTAATGTTCTTTCATTTTGGAAGGAGAGGGGTTGCTCCTAGAAAATTAAATTAAATTAAATCAAAAATAAGGTTTATTAGAGGAAATTGCTATTCTAAGGCAGTCATTTATCTTCCCAAATGCATGGACTGTCCACCTTATTACATAGATAAAACTGAAAGGACCCTTACAAAAAGCATTTATGAGCATCAGTATCAAATAGCTAAGGAGAATTTCAATGATGCCTTATACAAGCATTCCATTGTTTGTCCAGCTTTTATTAATTATAAGTTTGGCATTCTGGAACAAGTTACATTTAATTCTAGAGGAGGGTCTATTAACTTGAAACTGGAAGAGAAATAAATGAAATGGCAACTTAGGTTGCATACCTTAAAGTTTCCAGGTTTAAATGAACACATTTTCTTACAGCCAATTTTAAATATCAAGGTCCTTTTTAAATTTTAATAGGTGGATTTGTATGACTATTGTAGGTTATTAAAGTTTTGCTTTTGTTGGTTAGCTGTTATTCCTAAATTGTTAATGTATGTAAAGTGAACTCACTTACTGCAAAATTGCATTATGGTCCTTTAAGAAATGACATTCATTATAATGACTTAATTATTGATGGTATATAGGGTATGTTGGATTGCTGTGATCTGATTCTGAAGAAGTCCTATTCAGCAGGACGAAAGAACTTAATCTTTAATGAGGTCCATTTTCAATTCATAATGTGGTGTTTAAATAAAAGGAGAAGTCTGTTTTTATGACTGGCTTTTAATTTCATTAAGGAACATTTTTTAACTGAGGACTGTGTTGTATACCTCATCACCCATCCAGGTGTTATGCCTTAGTTTAAATAAATTCATCATGTCAGAGAGTCTAATCTTGCAAGGAATTTTGTTCCTGAGTCTGGCTGTCTGAGTGATAAATTTGTTTGTTGTATTTGTTCATGTTCTAATAATGCACAAGTCTATGTTATCATACATGTCAGCTGTATGGTTGGTAGAATTCAAGTCAAACTCTGCCTGTAATAAATTGTTATTATGACCTTATTAAGATAGTCGATTTTTGCCCCTAGTATATCTGCAGTGCATGAAATTTTTGCATCAGTCGTGAATAATAAAAATAACAAGTCCAGCACTTAAGGTCTGCTGCCTAACAATAGTCTATGAGAATCAAATGAAAGCAGTCAGACCACCAGGCCAAAAAATTTAATAAAATACACAAAAAAAATCACAATAAAATCCAAAGAGCTCCAATGTATAAGTGCTTTTGGGTCAAGCCCTTCATCAGATAAAATACTCAATTTTTAAACACACATTTAAACATCTTACTAACCAATCATCTTTAATATTGCACCCTCCACCTTTTTAAGGCTGGCTTAATTGGTGCTACACCATTCAAGCCAGGGCATTTTGTCTGCTGTTAATTCTGTGATCCACTTCATTTCATTATACTCAAAGAGGTTTACCATGTTATCTCCCCTCTTATTAATGTACATCTTTTGTAAAACCATGAACTTAAAACCATGATTAGGGTTATTACTTATGTGTTGATATAAAGCATTTTGTTTCTGTAAATGTATACCTGATAGATGTTTAAAAATCCTGTCTTTCAGCATGCAATTAATTTTACCTACATAGTATGACTTGCATTACTGACAGGTAGCAAGATAGACCACATTATGTGTCCTACAGTCTGCATAACCTTTGAAAGTATACTCTTTTTTTGTTATTGGATGTGTGAATAAATTATGTTCCATAATATAAGAACATGCTCTACACCTGTCTACATTTAAAGATTCCTATATGTTGTGAAGCCATCCTTCTTGATGTCTTATGTTCCTGGCGTAAGATATCTCTTCGATTTTTATTCCTCTTAAAACTAAATGATGGAACTGGATCAACTATGTTCCGTATCTTGTCATCTGTCAACAATATTTTCCAGTTTTGTTTAATTATATCACAAACACCCCCTATGTCACTACTCTATTTAAGCATCAAACATACTTGATTATTTACAACATCATTGGTTTCTGCCTGTATCTCTCCATTCGGTGTACATGCTGAAAACCATGGACGGTCCCTATTTCTTCTATCTTGTTTTTTCTCTTTTATAATATCATCTACATGCAGTTTCTTATATCCTCTTTTTGTCAAGTTTTCAACCAGACCTACCAATTCATGTTCAAAACCTGTGTCCACTGTACATAAGTGGCAGATCCTATTAACGTGTCCCTTTACTATGTTACTAAAAGTATGTCTCAGATGCATACTGTTAAAAGCCAATAAACTATTTTTCATAGGTTCATAGGTTCATAGATTAGTACTAAGCTAACTGCCCTTGCGAGCCTTTTTAAGCCTAGCCAATTATCCCTTGTGAGACTCAAACCCTGCACCTTGTGTTTGCAAGGCAAACACCTTAACCATTAGACTACCCTCCCAACCCTTCCAACATCTCTTCCTATAAAATGATGTTTGTATGCAATCTGTACTATCTTTATTAAGGCATACATCTAGAAAATCAACATCTGCTTCTGACGAGTGCATGGTGAACCTCAAAAATTCAGTACTACTTTCTAAATATTCCACAAAGCTTTCCAATTCCCTTGATGTACCTTTCCACATGAAAAATATCATCAACAAATCTGGCATAATATCCCAGTTGTGTTTTTCATGCATGTATAGCATCATAAATAACCATTTCCTCCAAAAAGGCCAAGACAAGGTTCACATACGAATTAGCACATGGTGTGCCCATGACGATCCCTTGTCTTTGCCTATAATAATTATCCATGCACATGAAAACATTATTCTCAAAAATCATACTTAATAATTCACATGTAAATCTCACTGTATTAATATCAAGCTTTGCAGTATGTGTCAACACATGCTTAATCATATTAATACCATATTGACTGCCTAGAACAGTAAATAAATTTTTAACATCCTGCACTACAAACAAAAATTTCTGTTGTACATTTCCCAGATATTCAAATAATGTTGATAGAAAGTGACCTGTACTTTTTAAGATTATTAGAAAAGAATGTAAAATACATTTCAAGGTACACTCTACCCATATGGATAAGTTCTCAGTTACCCTTCCCCTCCCATGACAATCGGCCTCATTGGTGGGTCTCTCAAACTTTTTTGTACCTTGGGTAATACTTTAAACATTGGTATGATGGGATGATCCACCCAAAGGAACTTAAATAGCTCTTCCTTCATCAAACCTTGTTCTTGTAGAATCTTTAACTTTTCTCTGACCTTGGATATTATTATATTCAATGATAAGGGTGATATTTGCATAAAAGAGTGTGTGTCATTTACTAATTCTAAAATCTTACCATAGTAAAATTTGCTGTTCATTACTACCACAGCTCCCCCCTCCCTTGTCAGCAGGTTTAATTATAATTCTGGTGTCATGAGTTAACAAGTCTAATCCTTTATGCTGTTCAGCCATCAAATTATAATATTTCCTCTTAAGTCCATCTATAAAACAAGATTGTAACTCATCTTCACAAACTTTTACAAAGGTACTAACCATTGGATGCATTACAGGTATGGATGTGCTCGGTTGTCTCAAAGTTGTATGCTGCAATTCATTTCTATCATCAAACATACTTTTTAATGAAACATTTCTGCCAAACAACAGTAAATCCATAATAATATCACTATAAACAGACCCATTGATCGGAATGAATGTTAGACCCTTATTCAAAACAAACAGCTGTTTATCTGACAAAATGTAGTTAGAAATATTATAAACAATGTTACTGATATCACCAATCACATCAATATCCTCTGCTTCTTCGTTTCCCTGTTGTACGAGCGGCTCCTTCTGTGTTCTGCCTTCTTCTTCACTGGAACAAGTAACTGTAAAAAAGAAGGTAACGAAGTGTCCATAGAGTGAGTTTTCTTTGGTCGCGCTCCTAATCTCAGTTGTTCAGCCTCCATGTTCACGTTCATGCCAGAGGTACCTGGTACATCACATGGCCTCTTTCCAAAGTCCTTATTGGCTGGTTTTGGCCACTTGCCAATAATGCGCGTCATACTATGTAGGTAAAACTAATTGCATGCTGAAAGACAGGATTTTTAAACATCTATTGGATATATGTTTACAGAAACAACAAAATGCTTTATATTAACACATAAGTAATAACCCTAATCATGGTTTTAAGTTCATGGTTTTACAAATGATGTACATTAATAAGAGGGGAGGTGACATGGTGAACCTCACTGAATATAATGAAATGAAGTGGATTACAGAATTAACAGCAGACAGAATGCCCTGGCTTGAATGGTGTAGTACCAATTAAGCCAGCCTTAAAAAGGCAGAGGGTGCAATATTAAAGGTGACTGGTTAGTAAGATGCTTAAATGTGTGTTTAAAAATTGAGTGTTTTATCTGATGAAGGGCTTGACCCAAAAGCGTTTATACATTGGAGCTCTTTAGATTTTATTGTGATTTTTATTAAAGTTTTTTGGCCTGGTGGTCTGACTGCTTTCATTTTATTCTCATTTTTGCATCAATCAGGATAACTCAGGATAACTCAGATGCTTCATCAAAGGTAAATATTTGGCAAATTTCCTTTGAAAATTTTCTATCTTAAGTAACGATGTCCTGATATACACAAAAGGCATCATTACATTTAAGAATGTGATAAATACAAATAACAGTTTTGTAAAAAAGTACAAAAAAGTGTTAGACTATGATCATCCCTTAAGGAAATAGAAAAGTAAGAGCTATAGATGACAAAGATGCTTTTTCCTTAGGCTGTTCACTTGATTGTCAAATAAAAATTTAAAGTTCTTTATATGCATTTACCTCCTGTAATATTAGAACCAGTCAGTTTAAATAGGCATTTAAAGATAGGATTCTCAAAATATAGTACTTGGCATTTAATTGTACTAAATTTTAAGCCTGTTGCTATTGCTGAAGCAAAAAAAAAAAATAGAAATGTGTTAATTACTGAATAATCCTTGTTTGTGTTAGGAACATACCTCTCAACCTCTCAGTGCGAGAAATCTGGGGGGACAAAGGGCCAAAAATAGAGACACATTTTAAATATTACTCCTACAAACTTACAAAGTTGTTATAATAACAGGTTTTACATTATTATGTAGTTTGTGAAGAATATGAAGTCTGAAACTCAAATGTTTGTCATTATTTAGTTTTATTTAGTGACTTCAGTTCTCAATGATTTGCCAGAAAACCACAAATTTTATGAGTAACAGACCAAAAATATTAGGCAAAAAGCTGGACATTCTGTGAAAATCTGAACAGTTGAGAGGTATGATTAGGAATGAAACATACCTTGTATCTGTCTGTGTATCTGGCAAGCTAACTCTGTTATTTGATGTACTGGTGGAGAAAGCCAGACTGAACAGAAATAATGACAGGGAAATCAAGCAGACATGGAAAGTAGTTAGAGATGGCATCTTGAACAGGAACACATTGAGTTTTACCTGACAAATAACTGATAATCCAATTAATTTAGAAAGGGTTATATCTGTAGCTCTTTAAAGCATTGTTAATAGATTAGTGGAGTAGACTATCAAACGTTTTGGCTAAATCTAAGAAAATAACTCCCACTTTCAAATCATAATCAAGTGCAGTAGTAACTTGATCATAGACTTAATCAGATTTGTTAGTGTAGACCACCTAGCACTAAATCCACTAACTGGTCTATAACTGGGCACATTCAGTTTATTATATTTTCTAAAATTTGATGAGATAATAGATGTTTTTCCAAAGCAATGGGACTTGACAATTATCCAGTGTTTTTTAAATATTTTATGTAGTATATCATAATAATTAAATGAGACTTTGTTAACAGAGTTTCTGGAGTGCTGAAAAACAAGTATGAAATTCATCAGCAATGAGTATGGGTGGGGTCAGATAGAATTTCTCGATTAGATAGTATAGACGTTTTTAAATGGCTACTTTAACTTTTCAGGTTAACACATTTTTAGAACTTTTTCTAACTACCTGAAAGTATTGAAAACTTCCTTTCATACTCACTTTCTTATTATGTAGAGTTTTGAATTTTCATGTTGATTTGTTTTGTTTGTCTTTGATACAGAGTGAAGGAAAGTGTATTTTTTAGTAGACATTTCTTTTTTTTTTTTGCATAGAATCTCCTTAAGGTTTTATCTTACCAGTAAAGAAGATGGTTAGAACTGGTGGAGTTATGAGTTACAACTGTTGCACCTAGTGATCTCATAAGAATGTTCTCCTGTGTCTGGTATCCACCATCTAATGTTGCTACTACCTCCTTGGACCAATTAACTTTACTAATTGTATCTTCCTGCTCTGTATAGTTAATTACACCAAAATTATATTTTTTCTTAACCGGTGGATGTATTTGTGAACCTAGTAGGATTTCAAAACTTAAGTAGAAGTGATGAGAGTTGCTGAAGAGAGGACAAGTAATTAGGCTGTTTATTTTTGATGTACAGTTAGGCCAAGACTATCAGGAATAGTATTACTCATCATAGGTTCAATAACAACTGGAACTGAGGTATAATGCAGCAGAATATTTAAGGAATCGTCTTCCAACTTATTTCTTGATGAGTATATATTCCAATAAATAAAAGCAGAGTTTAAATCACTGACTATGACTATCTGAGTATGTTGAAAGAATGTTTTGCTATGTTTTCAATATGTAGTGCTAATAGTCAGATCCACATATGGTTTTATAGATGTGCAAATAACCCTTGTGAAGTCCTTCTGGGAACCTAGCTCAATATCCAACCTAAGTGTTTCAAACTCATTACTTATTGAAGTACGGCTGTGTGGGAAATTATCATGTATTAATAGTAAAACCCCACTGTCAGTTGTAGTAATTCCAATGCATTTAATTTTATTATACGCTGGGAGCATAAGATCTGTGGAGTCTCAGGTTTAAGTGATAGCTGCAGTGTCAGTATCATCTTGCTCTAAAATATACCCTAATTCTAGGAGAGTATTTCCCAGACTTTTGCCATTAAAGAACAAAAATAGAAACGTTTATAGTGCTATTAGATCCAGTGTGTTCATTAAGATATGATTGTGAGAAATTGTTGGTTCTAGAAAAAAAAATAAAACTTTTAATGTGTGTGCCCAATTGCCCCATAGTACTTTGTGGTTGAGTGACTTGCTCAGATTCACACTGTAGATAAATGGAGGCTGAAAGAACCAAACCATGGACTATATAGGAAGCAGCTGGTTAAAAGGCTCATAGCTTTATTATTCTGCAGTAACTGCCAGGCAAAAAATATTGCATTCTGAAGGGAACTACAGTGTACCTTAAAAATAATATTTCTGCCTTAAACTCTAATCTTTTTTTTTTAATTTTATTTATGTGCTAGTGGGTTAGATCAGTGGACCCAAGTATCCCTTTTCAGGGGTAATTCAGGAGCAATGTTTGGTTAATTTACTTGCTTAGAGTTATATACAATAGGCAAATGAAGGCTGTTGGACTCAAACCATGGATTACAGAGATCATTAAGAGACTCATGGTCTTGATCCTCTGCACTCATAGTCTTAATCCTCTGCACTAACTGCTAGACTAAATGCCAATGAATTTAGAAACTTTTTATCTGATAAGCTATAATTAGTTTACTTTATTGTCAACAGTTTAGTGATACTCGGTTTTATCTTCACCCTCATCCAATTTTTATTATATATTATTAAGTTGATGTCTGCTAATTTTTAAACCAAGTTCTACAATAACTGCTGTCAGTAAACAGGCTGTGCACCAAATATTTATATTTCTTTCAGAAATGGAGATTTTGGGTATTATGTTGGGAGCAGAAATTCTGTAAGGTACACTGAACACCTTCAGGACTTTAACGAAGGAGCAGGGGTGGAGGATAAAGCAGAAGCAGCAGAAGGTGGGGTCAGCAAAAATGACAGATGCAAAAGTGACCAGAGGGGGCAATTAAGGTCCCTGAGTCTGATGAGATGACTAATATGGCTTACAACATTAGACTGAAAATATGAGCATTCAAAAGGCAGTTTTCACAGAAAAGGTCTATAAAAGTGAAAGTACTAAGTAGGCTGACAGAATTTTTCTGTTGGTTATTCTGATATATTTACTAGGCACAAGTTACCTCCTTCCAGGGCTACCTGTAAGAAGTGTCTAGTTAAATGGACCAGACTGAGACTGTATGAAAATGATGACTAAGGGAAGCAAACCCAGGACTTTTATGAAACTTGTTAGCAGTTCAAAACTTTAACCAGTGAGCTATACGGCCAGAATAGGGAGTGCCAACAGTAACCCTCCATGTGATAGAGTACAAAGTGGTAAGCAATCACACTGGTAAGTAATGAGGAACTTGGCAAAGTCAATCTTAGTGAACGAGTCATAAGTTAGCAGTTAGCTGACAGAAGGTTGGATGACTTGTGTAACCCTAACACATGAAGAGCATGCTACTGAATGCATAATTAAAAAATGTTTGAGAGGTGGCGAGCTGAGGGAAGCACAGGGAAAGGGAGGAATGGCTCTATGGGGCACAGTGTATCATGATGTGAAAATGGGCTGAAACCCACTGGAGATACACGATCAGGGCAGATGTAACAAACTGAGCTGGCCAAAAGCTTGGTTAAAGAAGTACCTTAAGCATGATTCTTCCTAATACAGAAAGGAGATAAGAATGACATCATTCTTAATGCTACTTTGAGCAGACTGCACATATGAAAATTTAAACAACTAACAGCATCTCACATATTGCCCTGCTCAGGCAAACATTCCAGGCATTTTCATCACTATTAGCATATCTTGTGTGAAGGGAAGCCATCACCTAGCAGATTCATTAATACTGTTATTTGCTGTCTTCCCTTTCATTAAGATTAAATGGATTTCTGTCTCTCTACACCCTTGCAAATTAGTCATGGAGCCAAAACAATTGTAGCAGAACTGCCAACATAACCTGAGCTGATACAAAGGAAAGCCTGCTGAGTTAGGACTGCAAGTGACAGTTTGACCATACACCTGTCAGCTACTGTGTAACATCTGGGGAATAATGTGATATTAACTTTCATTAAGAATTGGGCTGGTCACTGCAAAATCTAAGAGTTTTACTCAGCAGATTAAACTATACATTTCAGCTGAAATGATGTAACTCAGCAGAAGTTCTTGGTTTCTTTTATCTTCTTGTTCTAGTGAAACAAGTCTTGCCATTTTAAAAAATAAACTTCCTTTAATTATGGGCAGAAGAGAAATCGGGACATATTTGGGGGGATTAGAATATGGTGGAGTTCATCTGTTGGTAGATGGCAGCCCCAACAGTATTAGGCCTTCTGTAGATATCCAGTAATTTCTGGATGCCTAGAGGTCTTCTTCCTAAATCTGTATTTGATGTACAAGTTATCTAGAAGCAATTAAAGCATTTTTCTATGCCAGTTATCCCACTAGTTTTGTCGACTGTACTACTTAAGTAAATAAACACACACACACACACACACACACACACACACACACACACACACACACACACACACACACACACACACACACACACACACACACACAAAATCTGTGTAACTATATTATGGAAGTGTTAACAGTGAAGATACTTGCATCATAAACTTAGTAATCAAATGTTTAAAAAATAACACTGACACGTTTGATAACTTGTTCATGACTGACACATTAATCGGGTGTCCTCTCACAAACAATCATCTGTCTGATGTATGGCAGCAGTTTTCCATTAAGGAACAGCAGTACACTTAAGTTGGAAACATCAGTCTTCGTGGCTTTCAACTAGAGCATTAATAGTGTAATAAAACATGCAGTTTCCCCTTCTGTTGTGCCTTTCAGGAGATGCAGTAACTGCCAACTGCATGAAAGGTTAAGTGTTTGACTCCCCTAAGTGTATCAGATAAGCTTGACATCAACAAAAGGGCTGGAGGTCAAGTAATATAAGAATACTGAGGACAGCCTAACCCTTTACTGAAATAAGGAATTACAACAGGTCAGGTAGCCCACTAAAATACTCCTTGTGGATATGATATATAATTTGCTAATAACATGGTAGCACATGCCAAAAGAACTAAAGCGAGTATGGATCTGTTGCAGCAGGAAAACCTGTTCAGCACTAATTCACAACCTGAAGCATTGTATAGATCATAACTCTCAGCTGTCCAGATTTTTGAAGAATGCCCATATTTTTGCCTTATATTTTTGGTCTGTTCCTCATAAAATTGTGTTTTTTCTGGAAAATCATGGAGAATTGAAGTGAAAAAATAATGACAGACATTTAAGTTTCAGACTTCCTACCTTTCAGAAAATTCATGTTAATACAAAATCTGTTATTCTATCAACTTTCTAAGTTTGTAAAAGCAATAGTTAAAAATTGTCCCTATTTTTGGACCTTTGTCCCCCCATTAGTTAAGGCTTTGTCCATGTTTTTTGCTCTAAGAGGTTGAGATGTATGGTGTAGATGCATGTAATGATGTCTATAGGAAGATGTGGATTCATAACTGGGGTGGGGGGTCAAGAATGCATGAGAAACTGAAGATGATGTTAGTGAGAAAAGATAAGAAACAGGATATTCTGTAACTTAAAACAGTATATTATCTATTAGTTAAAGATTAGTTTTGTTGGGCTGAGTGGTCTGTTTCTACTTCCAGAGTCTATGTTTCTGTTTTTTTTTCTACCTCCCATTATTCAGTATGACTGCAAATTACTCTATGAATTCTTCATATCAGATGGTTTGTGATAATCAAAACACAATCCATATGGTCCTCACATTGTTAAACTTTTGGTGAAATGCTTTAATAATGGAAGGAATAAATGGCCTGCACCAGGACCACTTCCGTGATCCCAGAGAAAACATGCAGTTTCTAAATACACTGGATGCACTTCTAATCAACAGGAATTCCATTATCCTAGGAGACTTTACCCCCCCAATAACCTGGGATACCTATACCTCAACTGTAGGTTATGCCCAAAAATTCCATGATTTCATAAACAAAAACTCTCTAGACCAAACAGTAAAGGAACCCACTAAAGGGCAAAATATTGCAAAATTGGTCCTTACCAACCCTCCATCAGTATCAACTGCCCCCCAGGTGCTTACGTCTCCAGTTATATCTGAACACACTGAACACAAACTTGTAACCTTTTCTTTCAACATCTCCACATAGTTAGATGGAAATACCACAACGTTTAGCAACTTCAAAAGTGCAAATCTTCTACAATTCTATGATTAAATCTCTAAATTTAAGTTTAAATGTATTACCAAATACATGGAGACAACATGTACATACTCTAATGAACACTATGCATACCTGCATACATGCATTTACCTGGTGGTACATACAATAGCCAAACAAAATGGGAAGTTTAAAACCAAATCAATAAAATAAAAAAAAGGTTTCTTAAACTATGTAGCAAAATAAAAAAAAACTCAAATCAAGGTTAACATTAGAAAACTATTTAAGGAATTAAACACCATCAGGCAAACAAAAGCATCCATGAATTTAAGACTAGTATCAGAAGCTAAAGGCAATTATCATGAAAAAAAAAGAAAGAACACCCAATAGTGTTCTTAATGTAGTCAAAATGGCCCTGCCTTCTCAGATCCAGTAGGTAGAGCCAACATACCAGCAAACAAATTCAGTGCAAATTTCACCCTGAAAACAACTACACAAAGCCCATATATCTCACATCATTTCAACCCTCCTGGATGATGCTCAGACAGATGTAGGATATGAAAAATGGCTGCTAGGAGTATAAATACTCCATCTTGTGCTCCCCCAGCAGTCTGGTACTCCAAATCCATGCCATTTTTCCCTACCTGCATCCTCCACATCTAAGCAATTAAATTGTAGAGCAAAAAAAGTCCATTCTAAAAAAAACACCTCTTTCTACTTTTTTGTACATTTTAAACACTGCAGCAAACAACTTGCTATAACTTATTGTCCGAACAAAGTGCTGAAATGAATGCAGGTGCTGCACTACAAACTGACGGGTATCTCCTAATTGTGCCCCTAACACTTTGTGCTTGGGGTGGTTACCCCCTTTCCCTTTGCTCTGCCCTAGCTATGCTTCTGTCCTTATTTCTTCCCACAGTGTTCACAAAAAAAAAAAAAACTAAGAATTATCTTATCTTATTTTTGTTCTATTCTTCTGTTCCATCAATGTTTGCTAAATTACCTTAAACACCTGTTTTTATCTAGCAACCTATCTGTATCTGAAGTTTAATGTTCTGTTACTGAATTCTTAATACTCTGTGGGTTTATCTGTTTTAATGTGGAGCTTTTCTCCCCGGGCCTCTACTGAAAATGGACATATATCCAGTTAGACTAGCCCGGTCAACAAATGTAAAATAAAATAAATAAATAAATAAAATTATTGCATATCATACATAACATCTTGCATTGTTTCACTGTATTACCACTTGCCCCACATTGAAAACAACATCCTTTCAAATATTCACTAAAGACTCAAAAGATCCATAATAATAATAATAACATGACTTTGATTGTTCTCAGTATTGTAATGCACATTTTTTGCCATTTGTTATCAGTACTTTAGGTATCTGAACTATTCCCCCATTAATAACTTTAAAAGAGACCCATATATCTGCCATACCCAGTCCATGGCCTTCAGTCATCAAATATCTGTTTAATATCAGAAATATCTTAACATTTTGTTCAGTAAAGTACTTTCTTTTATATCATCCTTCTGAATTTCCAGAGTTCTGAACTAAACAATCGGGATAGAATTCAGAAAGGGCTATCATCAGCAATGAGTTCTAACAGGGGAAAAAAGCCCCCTGGTAGAAGCCATTTCCAGTTCAGAAACAGGCCCGCTGTTGTGATTCTATGCAGTCCGTAGAATCATCACAGTGGGCTATTTCCACAGCCATGCTAATTGCCAATTAGACATTCTAGAGGAGTGGTCTGTGTTAATTAGCTGCATACTCTTCTCTGGAAATGCCTCTGCTTAGGCTAATTAAGCAACTGATACATTAGCATGTCCAGCCATGTTAATGAACATGGCCAAAATGTGGTATTCCCCATTGTAGTCAATGAGGGAGATAACATAAAAGTTAAGATCAGGAAAGTGTCTGCAGAGAGGTATTCATGTGCATTGGTCCTGACTCTGTGTGTGTGTGTGTGTGTGTGTGTGTGTGTGTGTGTGTGTGTGTGTGTGTGTGTGTGTGTGTGTGTGTGTGTGTGTGTGTGTGTGTGTGTGTGTGTGTGTGTGTGTGTGTGTGTGTGTGTGTGTGTGTGTGTGTGTGTGTGTGTGTGTGTATGTGTGTATGTGTCTACCTGGGTGGTTGTAATGGGGGAGTTATTTAGGGGATAGGTACAGTAGATGTGCATGTGTGTGTATCTGCTATGCTTCTCAACAAACAATCCCAAGCTTTCCAGTGAAAGCATGTAACACTTGGGGGACCACTAGCTAGGGCCAAGGATACCTGTTAAATCTTAATCTCAGGCACTTAAAAAGTTGATATAATAACAGGATTTGTATAACAATTTTTTTTCTAAACAACTAAGCAATAACGTCAGGTCTGTTCTGTAAAAGCAGGGATTTATGAGAGGTAAGGGGATGTGTCAATGCACACACAGCTGGATCATGGCCAAATGGGGCCATAGGAAGGATAATAGGCCAGCCTCCCCTTCCGCAGCCATTCCAGAGTCTCATTACTTTGCAATATCTCCTGTATTACCATAAACACTGTTCAGACTTGTCAGTGTGCATTCTATTTTCTTATTTTCTTTTATAATGATTAGAGAGATTTGAATATAATTTAAAACTTTTACTTCAAATTTTATATCACATACAATGATGGCCATTTGCTAAACAAAACAGTCTCATAGAAAAAATAGACTTAACATGAGCAGCAGTAAACTTATCTTTGTTTGAAACTCACATTCATTGAAAATGTATGTGGCCAGTGGTGGATTAAGTGTATCTTGGGCCCCAGGCTATTTTTCAGACCATGGGACCCCAAGCACCCTTTTAGGACCATGCATAAATCCATGCATTCTTTGATTAGCCTTCCTGACTGTTTTAAATTATATTTCTTATTTAATACAGCAGCATTTGTCAGAGTGCATTTTAAATTTACAGTTTTGAACATTTTTTACAGTAAGCAGTGAAACAAAATGTATGAACCGATAATGACAAAAGAACATTTCAGACTCAGCAAGCTCAGTCATTTTTAAACACAGACATTCCACAAATTCAGCAATTACAGCTACATTGTTGGATGCATCCTTCATAGCTGTCTGTGTAAAAATGCAAAAAAAAAATAATAACAATAATAATGAAGAAAGGCACATATTTCAAATTTATTTCACTCAGGCACATACTAGCCAAAGTATTCCAACATAATTCAGTACTTACGTATTATCGCAACCAGATTTTTGCTATTGTGAATTTCGCTTCGTTGAATACAGACAACCGCATCAAACACTGCAAAGTGTTGTACAAACTCATTATTGCTGGCAAAAAATCTCTGGACTACCTTCATGCACATAAAAAGATGAAACGATCATCTTCCCTTTTTGCGTGCATTACAGACTCATGCTTGAATTGTCAGGGATGCTGTCTTAACTGATGAATGGAATATTTGAACCATGAGGAACGAAGCCCTCACAGAAGGAAAGCACAGACACAGGAATGACGTTTTGGGTAAAGTAATACTTTGTTAAAAGTGTGTAAACAGAATGGAAAACAACCATTGCAATGCGAAAGTTGAGGAACACTACTGCTGGTAACATTTCAGGGTGGATGATGTTGATAGCCATTTTTGGGTTCCTGATTAAACCGTACTAAGAACAGTACAGAAAATATGTTACTGGCTGATGATGCCCTTCTTCCTGTCATTACTGCCATGTTTGGACCTGTGACTGTCTGCAAAAATTGTTAAAACTAAAAAAAGTTATGCATAACTCCTGTGTCTCTACCTTTCATTGTGGGGGGAAAGTGGTGAGCAATTGCAGTGAGTAAGACAGCAGCCCTGACAGCTGAAGTGTGTATGCACTTTACTGTGAGCTACATGACATGCCGGCGGTAAAGTGCATACCGAAACAGTGATATTAACTTACTCATTTTTGGGGTGATAACCCTGCCTAAAACAACTGTCAATGTGAAAGAAAACCCATAGTCTGACATTGTCACGCCATGAACAGTTACATTTCCTCATCGGGAAACAACCATTATTATTGCAAAAATCTGGTTGCGATAATACTTAAGTACCCATAATTCATATGCACACACACACACACACACACACACACACACACACACACACACACACACACACACACACACACACACACACACACACACACACACACACACACACACACACACACACACACACACATCTTGCAAAACCAGATTAAAGACCAATTAGAAGTGACCAGATGAGACCATAAGGTACTTTCACCTTAGAGAGCCCCCCACCAACAGTTATAGTTTCTTTGTTGACTATATACACCCATTATTACTCTGAAGAAATAAATTACATGTACATTATTGGTAGCTTTGGATGAACTACATGAAACTGTTTAAAGATCACTAGCATCATACCATAAGATTTAAGTGCTTCATCTACAAAGGCAGTGCCCTTGAAGAGTAAATTTTCTGTGTTGCATTAAAACTCAGTGTGCTGGTGATACTGTTATAATATTTCCTGAACTAGATCAGCTATGCAATAGAAAATGCCTGGAAAACAATATGTTCTTAGTTACTAGGTATAGACCTGGAGACCATTAAGGAGCATAGCACAAATCCCCAGTTGCTCCAAAGTATTGCCTGATTACATGACTTGCTCAGTGTCACACAGGAATTAAAAGAAGATGGAGAGATTTAAACTCTGCAACCTTGCCACAGGAAGCAGCTGATTAACAGGTCAGAACTGTAGTCCTCTGTGCTAACTGCCTGACGAAGAGTTTTTAACTTGATGCAAAACTCCTTTGCAACCTGATATTTTAGAGAAGACAGCCCCACAAAAATATGCACAATGACAACAGAAGGGATGCTGAAGCTCAGATGGTTCTATTCATCGCTCTAAATAATGCAGGCAATATGACCTGATAAATGTAAAACCCTTTGCATTTGCTGGAGGCTGCAGGAAGGTACTGTAACATATAGTACTAAAAAGCAACATGTTTAGACTATATTACATACACTAGGAACATTAATAAATTAATTCATTCTTTAGAGTAATGAATAAAGTGAAATAATTACAGACAGTATCTATACTGTAGCAGTTTAACACCCCACAAGTCATACAAAACAGAACTATTACTGCATATAGTATACTGTTTTACTTTTTATTGGGATGGGCTTACCTGCTTGCAGGAGAACTTCATCTCATTTTTGACCTCCCTATGTCTTCTTTGTCAGACTAGCAGATTACTCTAAATCATTTAGAAACTTAACAAAACAACAGGTTTTGCATCAACATGGATTTTGTACCAAATGGTACATGGATCATGTACCAAATCTTGAGTTTTTACCTAAGAAATTGTATCTGCCAGTTGGATTAAGGGTCCCCCCTATAGCTAAAGTACATGGTTTGACTCTGAGCAAGCCCCATAACAAACAGGGGCATTTTATACAGACACACTCACCACAAAGCCTCTAGTGAACCAATGCTGTAACACACAACTCCAAACAAAAAAATCTCTGTTGAACATGTTTGTGTTACTGATAGTTACACCAATACTTTATTTTTGCTCCATCCTACCCTGCTTTGAAATCTAATGCCATCTCTGAGTGCACACTTTTTCCTGTTTCATTGGCCGAAAGCAGGAAGCAGAAGGATATGGACTTGGACAAATCAGGTATTTTTTTTAATTTTTGAAGTAATAGTATGCATTCACTAATTAAAGTAAGAACATTTTTTTTAATTTAATGTTGTGGCCAGGCCCTCTCTGCCAGCATAGGGCCCATGGCAGCTGCCTTAGTCTCCCATTGCTGGATCTGGCCCTGAGTGCACATGTCTGTGTGTATGCACATGCATATGTATGCACACACATGTGTGTTCAAATGTGTACATGTATGTGAAAGAGTGAATAAGGGGGATGGCAGTGCCCATGCGATGCTTGGTCTGCCTGTGGTAAGTACCACCAACAACTGCAGCTTAGCACTGGGTTATCTGGGCATAACATCACACCATGAACATTTTTATTTTATTTATCCATTGTTGACCAGGTTAGTCCCACTAGGCTAGTAGCCTTTTTCAGGGGAGACCTAAGCTGGTATTTAGTGGGGAACTTCCCCTATTCTTTTCATTGTGAGGGGGACTGTTTTTGCTGTTGCATTTCCTGTTTCTTTTCCTGGTGTGTAGGTAACTTGGAAAAGCTGTTCAGTAATGGAGGGAGAAGTGAGCTATTTTTTGGTGACAGCAGTGTGGTTCTGTCAGTCGAGGAGAAAAAAAACAAAAAATAGCAGTTGAAACGTGAGTGGATAGTACAAATAGTCAGTGTCTAGCTGATTTTAAATCTCAGGATTTTGTAGTTGTTGTAACTAAAATTGCTTCTGGAGGTTTGCCTGATGAAAAACTGGTTGGTTTATTGAACAAAGGTGACCCTGGAAAACAGTCTGGGATTTCATGCTCAGATATGATGGAAAAGGTTTTTGGAATGGACAGTGAGTTGAGCAGACAGGAAATGAGTTGTGAGTTAGATGAACATAAGATTTCAGGTTGAATTCAATCTGAAAAATCATATGCTGATGCAGTTAGAAGAATAAAAGGTACTGTGAACTTTATTAAAAAGAAAAAATAGGTTTGTTGTTTGCAGAAGAAAGAATAAATAATAGACAGATATTTTGTGTGGGATAATTTAGTATTACTTTTGGGTTTTGAAAACAAAAGACTTTAGATCCTTGATTCAATGGGATAAGAGGCATTTTGTGTCTTAACATTTGAGAGTGAACATTTAATAGAATCAGCTTATACTTTCGAGGCAAGGGACTCTTAAAAATGTTTGTTCAAATTAGTACTGATGAAAATGTGTTAAAAATATTAAAAATCATATTTAATTGATGTGTTATTCGATTTCTGATATTGTGAAAGATAAAGATGAGAGGAGTACTTGGAATGGGGGTGTGAAGTGGATGTTATTTTAAAATATGAAAAATATGTGGATAATGTTTTTACCAGGTGTTATTTATATAGATCGTAAAAGAGGAACAATTAGATACATGGGACAGCCAAAAACCCTTTTTCTGGGGATTTCAATCATCTGATAAAAGAGTGTAGAAAAAAATAAGATGCAATTGATGTGGGGAAAATAGATCATACTATGAATAAGTGCAGAAAGGAATGTAAAATATGTAAAAGTGAAGGGCATTTCTGGTTTGATTGTAAAAATAATAAGCAATATAATTTGAGCAGGGTGCTGAAGAAAGTATTTGAATGTTTGAAAGTAGTGAAGAAGTAGGGGAATGGGGAAAAGAGCATTAATGAAAAAGAGATGAAGTAATAAAATGACTTAGATAAAAATGTTATAATTCAGAAGGATGAAGGTAATTATATTGAGTGTTGAAAATGAAGAAACTGAAAGTTATGTCAGATGTTTGAGAAGGGATTGTAAAGGATGTTAAGAAAAGAAATTCAATAGGTGCTAGGGTAATGGTGAGTACAGAAGACTTAGAAATACATCACTAAATATTAAAAAGAAAGGTAAGCAGTAGTTTTAAATGTGTTTTGGTTAATAAAGATAGTGAACAATATGTTTCTGAGAATCAAGGAATAAGTGTAAATAAACTCAGAAAAATATTAAAGTGGGGGAAAAAACAAGAAAATGAAACATTATAATACTTTCTTTAAACCTAAACTTAAAAAGAAGGAAAATTAATAATTTTAGAGTGCCTTCGGTAAATGTGAATAATATTATAATATTGTAACAATGGTAGGGGTACTGGAATGGTGTCCTAAATATGATATAAATATTATTCTTTTAGAGGATGTAAGATTCCTGAAAAGTAAAGAAAGATTGCAGACATAAAAACTGTGGGGTGAAAAAAATAATATGGATTTTAGGAGGTGAATGTTGTTCTGGAGTGGTTGTACTGTGTTAAAACAGTAAAAAATATTGTAAGTAATGTTGGTCTTCTTCTCTTTCGGCTATTCCCTTTAGGGGTCACCACAGTGGATCATCTGTTTCCATTTCTTCCTGTCCGCTGGCATATTGCTCTGTCACACCAACTGCCTGGATGTCCTCTCTCACCACATCCATAAACCTTATCTTAGGCCTTCCTCTTTTCCTCTTACCCGGCAGCTCCATCATTAGCATCCTTTTCCCAATATACCCATCATCCCTCCTCAGCACATGTCCAAACCAACACAATCTCGCCTCTCTGACTTTGTCTCCAAACCGTGCAACCTGAACTGACCCTCTAATATACTGATTCCTAATCCTGTCCATCCTTGTCACACCCAGTGCAAATCTTAACATATTTAACTCTGCCACTTCCAGCTTTGACTCCTGCCTTTTTGTCAGTGCGACCATCTCCAACCCATACAACATAGCTGGTCTCACTACCCTCTTGTAGACCTTCCCTTTCACTCTTACTGGTACCTGTCTGTCACAAATCACTCCTGATATTCTTCTCCACCCATTCCACCCTGCCTGTACTCTCTTCTTCACCTCTCTTCCACACTCACCATTACTCTGAACTGTTGATCCCAAGTACTTAAACTCATCCACCTTCACCAACTCTACTCCCTGCATCCTCACCATTTCTCTATCCTCCCTCTCATTCACACACACACATATTCTGTCTTAGACCTGCTGACCTTCATTCCTCTCCTCTCTAGAGCATATCTCCACCTCTCCAGGGTCTCCTCAACCTGGTCCCTACTCTCACTACAGATCACAATGTCATGTAATGTTGGTAAGGGTGGGAAAATTTACCATTGTGTATGTGAGGAGGAGAGAACATGTTTACAGAATTATAACATTATATGCATATACAAATGGTAAGAAAAGAGAGAATCTGTTTTATCAGATATTGGATTAATGTCGTGGTGAATGTGAAAAGTATTATTGCAGGGGCCTTTAATTGTGATTTAAGTTTAGAACGTAAAAAGAAAGGAAAAGATGTTAAAATGCAAGAAATGATAAAACATGGTAAGTTATCTGTGTGGAATAAAAGCCAATAGGTTTATTGAAGAGGGGCAGGTGGATATGAAATTGATTATTTTGCACTTTCAGAAGATTTGGGTGTAGTAAATGGTGATACAGTAGAGACGAGTTTTTCAGCTCATTTAACAAAATGAATGAAAGTGATGGAAGAAAGGGAATATATTAAAATAGGAAAGGGAATAAAAAGAATAAATGAGAAATTATAGGATAAATTTGGAGGAAGCATTGTAGTTATGGAGGGGGTCATATAACCATGAAGGACTTTTATAAAAAAATGGTCTGAATGGTGAATTGAATTTATAAAGAAGTATGAAAAAGTGTTTTTCCCCAGTGGCAGGATGATGCAGGAAAGTCAGAGAAAATGAAATATGGAAAGATGCATAGAAATGTATCACAGAATTTTGAGATGAATACAAGAGAATATTAAGATATAGAAATGGAAACGTGTACAAAAATTGAGAAAATAATTAAGTCAGTGCTGTTTGGGGGGAATGAATGATATTATTTACAAGGAAGAAGGTGTCTGCATATATGGGTAAAATAATAAAGGAGGATATTAGTAGAATGGGGGGAATGAAAAATATAAAGGGAGAGGAAAAAGAACAAATACCAAAGTATGATTACTGTAGAGCAGCATGTAAAAAATATAAAGAAAGAAGATAAGAGAGAATGAACAGTTAAAAAAATCAAAACTTAATTAAGGAAGAATTTGGAAAAGAAATTACAATTAGTGAATTGTATGAAGTACTTAGGAAAGTAAATGTTGATTTTGTGTCAGGTCCAGATGGTATAGGGTGTGAAATATACAAGAAACTTAGGGAGTGTTTTGTAAACATTTTAAATGAGTGGTTCTAAGAAGGGTTTGTTTATGAAGAGTTATGTAGTGGGATATTAAAATTTATATGGAGGAAAGTTGAAAAGAATGAAACAAAAAATGGAGACTCTTCATACTAAACACCACAGATTATAATTTTTATGGGAATAATACAGAGGAGATTTATACAGAGGAAGTGTAAATGACATTATGGAAAAAGTACATATGGTATAAAAGGGAAGGGTTGCCAGAAATTATTACTGATGATTCGAGAACTGTATAAGGGACGATGTGAAACTTATGGTAGGTGATATTTGTAAGACATTTGATACAGTAGAATATAAAGCTTTGTGAGAAGATATGGAAACATATGGAGTAGGTAATAGAATTAGGAGAGTGCGTATGTCAGCATATCAAAATAATAGAGTGATATGGAGTAGGTAATAGAATTAGGAGAGTGCGTATGTCAGCATATCAAAATAATAGAGTGACAGTGTCAGTGATTGGGTGGCTGAGTAAAGAAATGAACATGAATTGTGGTATAAGACAAGGCTGTCCCATGAGTGGGATATTGTTTGCATCAGTAATGAATGTGATAGTGAGTGAAGTAGCTTATATAGAGAAAGATGCTAGATATGTGATGCCAAAGGAAGTAGTGATTACAGTAGTTTTGACATATGCCGATGACATAGTAGTGGCTGCAAAGAAAAAAAAATATGGATGAGGAAAGTGCAGGTTTGTCTGAATGGATGATTAAGCAAAATGGGAATGACCTTGAATGAAGATAAAAGTCAGGGTTTGGATGATGCTGTGAAAATTGGAGGGAAGTATTTTTAAATGAATGAATTATCTTTGTTAAGTATACAATTTGGGAAAATGTATGTAGTTATGATGCAAAGAGAGGGTTTGATAAAAGAAATGAAAGAAAATGCCTTATGTAGAGGCATACCTCTCAACTATTGAGAGTTTCTCAGAATGTCCATATTTTGCCACATAATTTTGATCTGTTCCACATAAAATCACTGGGATTATGTGAGGTTTGAAGCCATTAAATAATGATATACATTTGTGTTTCAGAATTCATATCCTTCAGAATAATGCATGCTAGCACACATTCTGTTATTCTAGCAACTTTCATAGTTTATAAGAGCAATATTTAAAATCTGTCCCTATTTTTTGGGCCTTTGTCCCCCATTCTGACAGGCTTTTTCCAGATTTTTTGTGCTAAGAGGTTGAGAGGTATGTGTAGAGGGCTTATAGAGTAGCATCCAAGAAAAAGGTTTACCTGGTGAATTCTGTTTTAATGTGAAAATATTATATATGTCAACTGTTTATATGATCCTTGAAAAACACGAAAAATAAATTGTGCAATTAGTTTTTTCTTTAACATGAGTTTCAAGGGTGCGTTGTGTATGAGCAAAGATGAGCAAAGATGAAGAGATATTGTGGTTATTAAATCCAATTATTTATTCTGCTTCTTTAAACTTATATAGAGTATTAAAGTGGGTAAATGAACAGAATGAGAAATTAAAAGACAAAATACTTAAATATTAGTACATAATGGAAAATGATGAGAATAAAAGAGAGATAAAGATTATATAAATGAAGATACTAAAAATTATCAAGAAAAATATTAACATGGAAATGAAAATCAATATATAGAGATGAATAAAATGATGTGGTATAATAACGTAATGAAACAATATTATTATGTAAATCCATGTCATGTGAACATTTACCAGAACAAGTAATAAAAGCCATTCAAGTAAGAAAAAGTGCTGTGTTAAGACGGTAGAGTGTTAGGATTCCCTATGACGATTGGCAATAAAGAAGTTATCAGTAAAAGGAAATATATATTATAAAAAGAAAACTGAGTATGTTTATTATGTGGGGAGGAAGAGATAACAGATTTTTTTTCTTTTTTTTTTTTGAAATGTAATAGAGTGGTTAAACTCCAGAACAACTTGTGTAAAGAAAAATATTTAGAGAATATTAGTGATGCAAATAATATAGATTTGAATATGATTGTGTATGGATTTTATAAAAACAAGAAGAAAGAATATTTGAGAAGGATATGTAAGAATTTATTTTATACAATATGGGTTATTTGGACCGAAACAGCAACTGAAATTTTGTTTAATGGGAAATGGATTTTGCCTAATATATTGCAAAAAAATAGATTATAGTCATGGAAGGAGTGTGAGTCTATTATGGAAGAATAATAACAGGAATATGTGGCTATGTACCTGTAAAGATATATTTTATGTAAATAAGATTTTGTTTCTGTTCTGTTAATTAAAGGACCCCTATTCTTTTCTATAGATGCAGTGCATCCACCTGAGTAGGTAAACTCAAGCAGATGGGACCTCAGTTTAATATCTCATCTGAAGGATGACACACTCAAGAGAGCAGCACCCCCCTTCCCCATGATGCACTGCAGTGTCATCAATCCATCTACCTGGAGTGTGAATAGAACCCACAGCCTTCTGCACCAAAGGTGATTGTGCTATGTCTTGTACCACTGGCACATCCTGTAAGAGTTCACTATGCACTGACCTCCTACCTGTGTACTGCATCGTACTAATAGCTGTACCATCTTTATTATTATCCTTACTCTTACTTATTACTCTATTTATATCCATACTATCAGCCACAATTTCACTGCTTCCATTGCCGTCATATCTCTTCATTAAGTCTCCATAGGACTACTCACTCCCTTCTTGAAATTTATCCTCCTTGAATATTTTTATCAGCAATGCATCCTTCAAGCCCCTTTCTGCAACCTCTGTTACAATGATTTCATTTTCCAGACCCATATCCACATTACTGACTCTATTTGCACCAAGTGCTCCTTTTTCCTCCTCCATATTTATGTTTACCTCCCAGCAACCTCTGCAATGGAAGTACACATGTGACAAAATGAGTAGGACTATTTCCCTAGTGCCCTGGGGAAATTTCCCTCTTAGTCAGTATAAACACCCTCTCAGATCTCCCCTGAAAAAATGCCACTGGCCAAGTAGGATTAACTCAGTCAGCAGACGGATTGCAAGACAGACATGCAAAGTAATCATCTAGTATGATCAACTAAAAGCTATCAGGTCACATGTAGTTTAGACTCCATCATCCAGAAAATATCAGCATTATAAGAAATATGTTTAAGTAAGCAAAGTTTACCAGATACTCCATGGAGTATGTTGTACCTCTTCTCCCTTGCTTTAGCAAAACTATAGGATGTTATAATGAGGGTATAATGGGAGACATTTACCCCCACTACAGTAACCCTACAGAGTTGAGAATGACTCACATATAAGGCAAAAAACTCAACTTGCACACAGAGGGACCTAGGATGATTGATTAAAAGCTTCCCCTTCAAAATTTGACTCATCCATTAAAAAAAAAAAAAAAAAAAAAGAGTGAAATGTGCTAGTTACTGAATCATGGTAATGCAGCAAGTGATGATCTGGTATCTGTTGCTGCAGTGGCAATGTTCCTAGGCAACATGGCTGTCACAGAATGGTCAGACAGCTGAAACACTAGCATGGTGGGGTGTTGAGTGGGGTGGTATTGTCGAGGGGTGGTATGCTAGGTTTCCAGGAAAGTATATTTGAATAGTGGAATTAGTGTTAATGTAATGTACACATCAATGAACTAGAAGGACAAAAGCAATATGTTTATATAATAAGATAAAGAAGGAAGCATTTGGAGATAAGTAACTGAACTGCTAGGAAACAGAAAAGTTTCTTCAACAATATTAGGGGTTGTCATAATGACAGAGAGGGCATAAAGTACCAGCCCTTTTTTGCTGTTTTAGAAACTGTCTGGAATTATTGTGACTGGGGTGACCCTGCTGAAAGATGAACCTTTTTATAGGTAAAGAATCCCATGGCATATATGGACCAGGTTGTAAGTTGTAGGTTCTCAGTCTCATACTTATATTAGGCATCCATTTCACATAGCTGATTTATTTTTCCTGGATTCCTTATTTACTTAGGTGATGTTTTTTTTTTTTTTTCTTCATAAAACCTTCCAGGAAAGGGGTATTGTGTCTGCTAGAGTGGTCCTTAGCCAGGCCCCATCTTGAGCAATGTGTGCAAGAAAGGAAGATTTCATTGTTGTAATAAGTCCAGGGAAAGTCAGCAGAGGGTGGCACAGGTTTGCAGGGCAAGGAAAACCTCAAAGACTGGAGAAGATGGCACTCATCTCACTGGATACCTGAAAGGAAGAAGCTGAGGGACAAGATGTGGATGTACAGAATCATCTCAGGGACATGAAGAATTCATCTTACACATAAAGCACATTGGGGAAGGGGGTTCAGGCAGCTGATTCTAGGGATCAGCTACATATTGGATCAGTGATAGTCCATCACTGAGATGGCTGTTGAGCTATGGAATGCACTAGCAGAATAGGTTTTGAAGAAGGAATACAGTAAAGCATTCAGGAGGGTATTAAAACATATGAATATGTGGGGGACAGAGAGGTCATGGGGCCGACTTGAGGGAGAATGACTAACATACTTAAAGGGAAGCTAGATAACTTTGTTATCTCCTTTCTCCGGAAATGAAGTGTAAAGTCAATTGACTTCTGCAGTCCATGGCAAAAATTCTAAGGTAAGCATTTCAACAGATACAATAAAATAATGGTGAAAAAGAAAGAAAATTTTGTAACAAAAAACAAACAACAACATAACATATGGCTGTAATTGCTGCTTTCTAGTTGCTTAAACCTTAATAAAATGCAGAGCTGCTGCCATTTTCATTCGTTACAGTCCATTTGCTGCTTATTTTGATGCATTTATTTGGCAGGCTTACCCCTACTGTACAGTCTATTGAGCAGTGGCAGAAAACCAATACATTCAATTACAGGCTAATTCCAGCATTTCAAAATGTAAACACACACACACACACACACACACACACACACACACACACACACACACACACACACACACACACACACACACACACACACACGGCTTAACATTTTTCATGTTCTAGTTAAAATGCAAAGTTACATTCACATTATGTACATTATATAAGTGAATGCTAAAACACAAAGAAAAGATGGTCACCACAGCAACATCTTAGACTGTCATGACTCCAGAGCATTGGCTATACTGATTTTCATTTAACTATTCATATAAGGTTTAAGGGATCTCAGTGAATGACAGTTTGTAGGATAATAGGTAATAAAACCTACCAGCAACTGAGTCCCAGAAAAAAAAAATAAGATTGCTATTTCCAAACTCTGTTTGTAGGAGATCCCTATATCCTTCTCAAATAAACATGCCTACTCTAAGACAACTGAACCTTCAGCTAAATTAAATGATTTGCTTTGTTTCTCAGAGTTACAGTAACTGATATAAAAACACAGGTTATTGCAGTGAATATTATTTGGTGAATAATGACTTCCAGGGTGTTGAGTGCTATCAGTCAAATTTCTTGGTCCCCCATGAGAGAAATAATGAGTCGCTCGACTTTTCAGTCCTTGGCCCCTACCAGATGTGTTTTAACAGTACAGTGCTTGCTTGTTCTTGTACTTGCTTAAATCATTTCCATTTTAAAGGCACAGAAATGAACAGAAACCAAGAAAGAAATATTGCTTTGGAACCCAGACACTGAAAGCTAGGCAAAATATGTATATATGCTGCTACAACAAGAGCTCTTTTATTTCATATGTGGCTAGGTAGTTTGTATCTTAACCACATTACCTGTACATAAAGTCTTTTTCTATTTTGTGAGATGCAGGCACATAGTGTTCAATAATCAGTTTATTTTACAATAACTTACTATCAGTTGCTCCTTTGCATAGCATATTTGGAAAACAATGGTGACCAGTCCCTGCACATTTCTTCATCACTAGCGATGTATTTGGCAGAGCATACTGGTTTATTATCTAAAAACATTTCATCTGGGCTTAATCTATTCATCTGGATGACAAAGGCAAGTAAATAAATATAATTTCATTTATTTTGATCTATGCTATTTTTAGCCATGAACTTTAAATGCTCTTTAAGGATCCATTGCTTCTCAACAGAAGCAAACAGAAAGCAATTAAGTTGCAGTGATACCTCTCTATGTAGAAATAATCAGAGTATCAATGTAAAGTAAAGATGAATATTCTGCAAGAGACACTTCCTTGACTGGAGAATTCTGGGCATATTAAGGGAAGGTGCATGATATAGGCTGGGCTCAGGGGCATGCAATGTGTGAGCTTTCTCTTGGTGCAAGTTTTCAGATGTCCCAGCTCCAGATGTAAGCAGGCATAACTTGTGGGGAGGACAATACATAAATATATTCTAAGAAATAATATCAATATGTTTTGGTAGATTGCTGATATGACTCAGTCATTGTCCATGCTGGTGTGAATGACCTGAGACGTACCTCCCTGGACTACATGAAAAGAGACATAGAGGAGCTCCCTGCGCATGTAGCCCAGGCCAGTATGACCCTGACCTTGAGTAGCATCTAACCCTCACCAAGAATGATGCCACAATATGAAGACAAGATGATCAATTTCAACAACTGGCTTAAGTATTGGTGTCATTCAAAGGGGATCCAATGCCTATCTGCCTGGGATGACATGTTCGACAAGCCACGATGCTTTGCTAGGGACGGATTGCACCTGTCACCCCTGGGCTTTCGGATATTGGCAAAGGCTCTTCCCACCCCCATAGTGCCTTTTTTAGGCAAGGCTCAAAAGACAAACCCAACTCCATAGGTATCACAAGGGATAAGAAACTAAGAGTAATGCTATTCAACGCCAGAAGTCTAAACCTCAAGATGCACGCACTCGAAACTCTCCTTAGCATGGAGAACATCGATATCTGTGCAGTAACAGAAACCTGGTTCAAGGCTCCCGAGAGCACCCCAGCACTACCAAGTTATACCTCATACCATGTTTTTCAGCCCTAAAACTTGGACTGAACCACAAAAGGAGGGGGAGTATCAATATTCGTCAAAGATGCCCACACCTCCAGGTTGGTGGCACAGCACGAAGCATCAGAGACTATCCATGTGCAACTAACAGTGGGTAAAACTGCCTTCCAGTTTATAGCCTGCTACAGCCCACCCTCCCAAACCCAGGAACCCCACTCGGCCTTCCTGAGAACACTGGAAAATATGAAGGTCTCTCCAAACACCATTATATTGGGCGACTTCAACTACCCTAACATAGACTGGGAACATTACTCTAGCTCCAACACCCTAGCCCAAAGGTTCCTAGAATTTATAAACTCAAATGCTATGGAACAACTTTTTGCCACTCCCACAAGAGGGGAAAACATACTGGACCTGATCATCACCAACTTGGGGACTCTATGCTCCAGACCAGAAGTGTATCCCTCACTGGTAAGATCAGACCATAAACTAATCTCACTAGATATTCACATCCCGACCCCAGCCCCTGCCCAGAAAACCACAGTGAAAAACTTCTCTAAAGCAAATTTCACACTCCTCAAAACCGAGGTGGAATCCTTCAAAGCCCCCGGGCCTGTGGAAAATACGGCCCAGACCGCAGAATCCTTTATAAACGCATTCTATGAACACCTTCAGGAATGCATGGATCATGCAATCCCAAATAAAACCAAGACCCAATCCTTCAAAGTTAGGTGTCCTGTCTGGTGGACCCCAGCCATAAACAAGCTATACAATAGAAGGAGGAAGCTACTACATGATAGAGCAAAATCCCAAAAAGGGAAGGCATCTCTGATCAGTATTAGCAAAAAACTACGGGCACTCATAAAATCGTCTAAGGCCAGCTTCGAGAGAAAAATTGCACAGGACACTAAGAATAATCACAAGGCTTTCTTTTAGTTATGTTAGGAACCTGGGTGGGAATTCCCAGATATGCTCAGAATTAGTCCAAAATGACAAAAAATACACCGAACCCACAGACATTGCCAACATCCTAGCTGACAGGTTCAGTGCAAACTCCCCCCCCCCTTCCCCACCAAAAGGGCAAATATCTATCCCAGCAGAGTGCTGCCCCCCTGACATCTCAGATGCTCAGGTAAGAGCCACCCTCTCCAAAGCAAAAAACACAGCATCAATGGGACCAGAAGGTGTCCCGGGCTGCGTCCTACATGAACTTCAAGAAGAACTAAACCCAAACATAAAACTACTGTTCAATCTCAGCCTTACTACAGGATATGTACCCAAAGAGTGGCGTACAGCAACAGTGGTTCCTCTCCACAAAGGTGGTGCCTCAACGTATCCTGGAAACTATCGCCCCATAAGCTTGACTAGCTTGGTCTGCAAAGCTATGGAAAGGATCATCATGGACCTCATAAATAAAGATATTGGGGACCTACAGAAACTGGATCCTACCCAGTTCGGCTTTGTTAAGGGCAGATCCTGCCTCTTAAACCTGGTCAATTTCTTTGAAACAATCACCAAGGCCATTGACGAAGGGAAGGTGGTCCACACAGGCTACCTGGACCTTGCAAAAGCCTTCGATACAATACCCCACTTGGGCATTATAGATAAGCTCACCAGCTTAAATATAAACCCCTATGTCACTAGATGGGTTGCAAATTGGATCAAAGACAGAACCCACATGGTTAGAATTGCTGGAGCCATGTCAGACTCCAAACCAGTTACAAGTGGCACCCCACAAGGCTCAGTCCTGGGACCTCTTTTGTTCAGTATATATTTCTCGGAGGTACAGGCTAACATGGAAGGACTGTGGCTGACCAAGTTCGCAGATGACTGCAAACTGGGCGCCATAATAGACTCTCCAGCCGACACAAGCATCCTACAAAAGGGCCTCATAGAAACAGACAACTGGTGCCAGAGGCATGGCCTCAAGCTAAATGCCAAAAAGTGTATAGTCATCCCCTCTGGCAAAAACAAAGTGCCCACAAATTACCACATAGGTGGTAATCCATTAAGTACGGAAGAAGTAATTAGGGACCTGGGGACCCAAGTTGATAGCAATCTCTCATTTGACAACCACATGGCCAAAGTGGTTAGAAAAACATTTTATATAGCCCACCTAATCATGAAGGGATTCACATTTAGATCAGGGGAGGTCATCGTGCCTCTTTATTCATCCCTCATCAGGCCCATAAATGAGTACAATGCCCCTTTTGGGATGTACCTTACCAGACACCTGCAGCAACTGGAAAGACCCCAAAAGTACCTCACCAAGAGGATCAAAGGGCTCAAACAGATGCTATATGCTGCCCGGTTAAAGAAACTCCAGCTCTACTCAGTGGCATACCGCCTGCTTAGAGGCGATCTGTGCCTGACGTATAAAGCCATGTCCAACCCGGAATTAATGGACATGCTGCACCTCAGAAAATCCAAATCCCATCGAGCTACGCGTCGAGACTTGAACCTCAGCACTGAAATAAATAGGACATGCTGGAGGGACAGATTCATAACCCAGAGGCTCCCTTCACTCTGGAATAAAATCCCAGTCCAGGTTAGGCAGAGTCCCTCATTGACTCTCTTCAAGAGGAATCTTGATGAGTGGATGGGAGATAGTAGGTTTACCCCGGGTATCACTTCTGTGTCACTGTTAGACAGAGGCACAGTATACTAACCTCGAAAAAGGGCATAGCAAAATTCATTTAAAATGGGTGATGAAAGCCAAACACACTCTGGCTAGGCTTATAAATGCCCTAGGGCAGATAGCCTAGTATGAAACTATGAACCTATGAACCTATGACTGACTACATTCTCCTAGTGGCATCTGCAGCTTATCACCATATTAGTAAGTCTCATGTGGTCAATATCCAAGTAAATATGAACTTACAAGATAGCTGCACACTGAGTAACAGCTTAATTTCAGCTCTTACAATGTGAAAACAGAAACTCAGAAAAGAGAGCCAGTAAATTTGTCTGTTTAGGTAAATCTCAGTTACTGGCTAGTAAGTCCACTGCCGAGATACCAGCAAAGAAAAAAATTAGAGAACCTGAAAGAAAATCAACCACAAAAAGTGAGGAGAAGACACTGGCTGGGAATAATCCATCAGCTGTTCTGCAAAAAGCAGATCAATCTCCAACTTTCATGCAAGACGTGACTTCCAGTAACCTACAGTATAAAATAAGTCAAATGTGCTCAGAGCTGATAAAAATAAATGAAACACTGAAGGTGTGTATCAACTCAAATAAAAAAAAAGGCTTGAACATGGAAGAAGTTTTAAAGAGATATTCAGATATACTGATAAAACTGCAACAATCAGAGGTCGAAAGGAAGAAAAGGTTGGAAGAGTATGAGACTGCTCAAGAAGAGATATTTAAAAAAATGGTAGAATAAGAGGACAGAGCATGTAGGGGAAAACCTGAAATTTTCTGTTGTACCAAAGAAACTGGAAGGAACAGACTGTATTAATTTTATGACAGCACAAGTAATCAACGTAATGTTTTCAAAAGGATTAAAGATAAAACAAAAACAGACAGAACATGGTGTATGTAGAAGCATAGGCTGTACCATGCATCTTAGCATGCATAAACTTAATTATAGGTTAGTTAAAGCCTGTGAGTGTAGCTGTCAGTCTGGGATTTTTGTTCTTATCAGGAGGTTTAAACATCATTCATTGAAGGTGTACATAGTTTTGTGTATTTGTATTAAGTTAATAGGTTATAGGGGTATTCTGGGGCATGTTTTTGAGGGTTTTCATTAAAACAAAAAACAAGAAAGTTTTGTAAGATGTAACATAGGTTCAAATGGACATGACAAGAAACAACAGGTTCTCTATTGGCCATTTTGGGTCATTTCCTGTCTTTTCCAGCCCCCTGCTATAAAGCGCGTTTTGGCGGGCTTTTCCAGCTATTGAGAACTCAGCACAGCTCCTCGTGGTGGCCAGCAGTGTTCCTCTAGCAGCAGAGACCAGAAAAGACTACCTTTCCAGATTTTAAGTATTTTTCTTGGCTTTTTTCGACTTTTTGTGCCTTTCGACTACTGTTTCTGCTTGTTTTATCAAAGTTTGCACTGTTTTTACTGTGTTTATAAGCTAAAACTGTTTACTGCACATGCTAGTTTAAGTTTTGCCTAAAAGTTAAACTACAGGCTAATACACTCAAGTGTACTAGCTTTTGATAGCATTTAGTCGAAAATCATAGCATTTATTGTGTTTTCTACTTTTCTGTAAAAGCTTGAAAAAAACAAAAAAATTATCCTTGTTTTCCATACTTTCCTAACTAGTGTTCCAGAGACCAGATTTTGCTGATCCCTGGGCTTTGTCTTGGTTCCTGTGTTTCTCCATTTTCCTTGTTTGGTCAGGGGGAAGTTTCTTTACTCACCAGTGAGAGTGGGGAGTACTGAGCTGCCTGTTTGTCCTTAGAGGAGTGGTTTAAGGCAGTAACTTGTAGTCTATTGGCCATTTTGGATCATTTCCTGTCTTTTCCAGCCCCCTGCTATAAAGCGCGTTTTAGCGCGCTTTAGCGCGAATTAGAGCGATTTAGCGCGGAGTTGCCACTGTTGCACATTAGGGCAGCGCTGGTTAAGCAGATTTAAACTATTCGGGCTACCTAAAGTCCACTCTTCAAATTTTCCCTTAAAACTACCTTCCTCAAACTATACTACTCTTCTAATCAGCGTATCCTATAACTAAAAAGATCATCTCTACTTGACTCCAAGTAGACTATTCTCTATCTGTTAAACCTAGCACTTGCTCCTACAGTACTTATTACCTTGATACAGCGCTCTTGTCATAGATAGTACCCCAAAAAGGCAAACCCCCATTTCTCTGTCACCCACATCCCCGGAATCTCTTTTAAAGTTTTTTTGTCTATTCCTTCTAGCATGTCGAGGGATCAGTTGCTAGTGTCCTCTCCTGCTCAGCTGGTGAACCTGGGAATATTGAGGCAATGTTACAATTGCCTCATGTACACAGACAACCCTCTCCTCCTCCCACAAAACACAAATACATGCGAGAGATGCAACTATACGGCCAAACTGGAGGCTGAGCTCTCTCAACATAGGACTGGCAAGACCAGTCAGGAGGAGAAGGTTACCACACACACTATAGACCCAGTCTCACATAGTACCATCACAACCTCAAATCATACACATAAACACACAAAGACATACTCGGAGGCTCTGATCAAAATCTACCAAAACAGCAGAGGCCACCAAAGCAGACACCCAAACAACCACCACCTCAGAACACAACACCTGCAACACATAGACCTCACAGTCAGAGTGTCAAACAGTCACAGCCCTTAAGGCCAAACACAATGCCAGACACACTAGTCATTGGTGACTCCATAGTCAGACACACTGGCGTCCCGCTCACCAGACTGAGTAAGGAGAGAGTTACAGTAAGCTGCCTGTTGGGGGCTAGAATCCGCCACATAACGCAAGCACTCAGGTCTCTCAACAGCAGGTACAAATACGACTCAGTCATTGTCCACGCTGGTGTAAGCGACCTGAGGCGTACCTCCTTGGACTACATGAAAAGAGACATTGAGGAGCTCTCTGATTATGTAGCCCAGGCAGGTATGACCCTGACCTTGAGCAGTATCCTACCTTCACCAAGAATGATGACACAATACAGAGATAAGATGATCAGCTTTAACAATTGGCTTAAACTCTGGTGTCATTCAAAGGGGATCAATGTCTGTCTGCCTGGGATGACATGCTGGACAAGCCACGCTGCTTATGAGGGACGACTTGCACCTGTCACCCTGGGATTCCGGATATTGGCAAAGGCTCTTGCCACCCCATAGTGCCTTTTTAGGCAAGGCTCAAATTCTAAACCTACCACCCTAGAACACAAAAAGGAAAAACTAAGGGTAATGCTGCTCAATGCCAGAAGTCTAAATCTCAAAATGCACGCACTCGAGGCCCTTCTCAGTATGGAGAACATCGATGTCTGTGCTGTGACAGAAACCTGGTTCAAGGCTCCTGAGAGCACCCCAGCACTATCAGGTTTTACCTCATATCATGCGTTCCGGCCCCAAAATCCGGACAATACCAAGAAAGGAGGGGGTATCCATATTCATCAAGGACACCCACACCTCAAGACTGGTGGCAACGCACGATGCATCAGAGACCATCCAGGTGCAATTAACCATAGGAAAGACTGCTCTGCAAATTGTAGCATGTTACAGGCCACCCTCACAAACTCAGGAACCTCACATGGCCTTCCTGAAAACACTGGAGGGGATAAATGTATCACCAAACACCATCATACTAGGTGACTTCAATTACCCTAATATAGACTGGGAACACTACTCAAGCCCAAACACCCTAGCCCAAAAGTTCCTGGAATTCATAAACTCAAATGCCATGGAACAACTAGTCACCATCCCACAAGAGGAGAAAACATACTTGATCTCATCATCACGAACATGGGAGCACAATGTTCAACACCGAAGTATACCCCTCACTGGTGAGATCAGATCACAAACTAATCTCGCTGGAGGTCCTTATCCCACCCCACCTGAAATAAAAAGACCACAGTAAAGAACTTCTCGAAAGCTGACTTCACACTTCTAAAGACTAGTGTGGTCTCCTTTAAGGCCCCGAGCCGGCGGAAAACAGTACTCAAGCCGCTGAATCACTTACAAATGCCTTCTACCAGCACCTGCAGGACTGCATGGATAAGGCAATCCCAAGCAAAACAAAGACTCTTTGTACCAAAGGCAAGCGTCCAGTCTGGTGGACCCCAGCCATAAACAAACTCTACAACAAAAGGAGGAAGCTACTACAAGATAGAGCAAAATCCTTAAAAGGTAAGACACCTTTGATCACTATAAGTAAAAACTAAGAGCTCTCATAAAATCATCCAAAGCAAATTTTGAGAGAAAAATAGCTAAAGACTCAAAAGACAATCATAAGGCCTTCTTTAGCTATGTTAGAAACCTGGGAGGAAACTCCCAGATATGCTCAGAACTAGTTCAAAATGATGTGAAGATTACTGATCCTACAGACATTGCCAACATACTGGCTGACAGGTTCAGTGCAAACTTCTCCCCTCCCAAAAGGAGAGATATCTATACCAAACGATTGCAGCCCCCAAACATCTCTAACGCCCAAGTGAGAACTGCTCTCTCCAAAGCAAAAAACACAGCATCCATGGGACCTGATGGTGTCCCCGGCTGTGTGCTCCACGAACTCAACGAGGAATTAAACCCACAGCTAGGACAGCTGTTTAATCATAGTCTCACCTCTGGATACGTACCAGGGAGTGGCGCACTGCAACTGTGGTCCCACTTCACAAAGGCGGTGCCTCCACCGACCCTGGAAATTACCGGCCCATTAGCTTGACAAGCCTTATCTGCAAAGCCATGGAGAGGATCATAATGGACCTCATAAATAAAGACATAGCGAATTTGCAGACTTTGGATCCAACCCAGTTTGGCTTTGTCAAAGGCAGATCATGCCTTTTAAACTTGGTTGACTTTTTCGAAACAGTCACCAAAGCCATTGATGAGGGAAAGGCAGTCCATACAGCCTACCTCGATCTGGCTAAGGCCTTCGATACAATACCCCACTCGGGTATCATTGAAAAACTCATCAGCTTAAATGCTAACCCATACATCACAAGATGGGTTGCAAACTGGCTGAGTGACAGAACCCACAGGGTCAGAGTTGCTGGCGCCATGTCAGACTCAAAGCCTGTCACAAGTGGTGTCCCACAGGGCTCAGTCCTGGGCCCACTCTTGTTTGGCATCTACTTTTCTGAAGTACAAGCAAACACAGGAGGGTTATGGCTGACAAAGTTTGCAGATGACTGCAAACTGGGCACCATAGTCGAAAACACATCTGACACAGATATCCTTCAGAAGGGTCTCACAGAAACGGATAACTGGTGCCAGAGCCATGGCCTAAAGTTAAATGCCAAAAAATGCATAGTCATACCCTTCGGGAAAAACAAGGTTACCCCTAGCTACCATATAGGTGGCAATCCACTGAGCACAGAAGAAGTTATCAGGGACCTGGGGACCCAGGTTGACAGTAGCCTGTCATTCGACACCCATGTAGCTAAAGTAGTTAGGAAGACCTTCTACAATACCCACCTTATCATGAAGGGATTCACATCTAGATCAAGGGAGGTCATAGTCTCCCTATACTCATCACTCATCAGACCAATGATTGAGTACAATGCCCCATTCGGAATGTATCTGACCTGACACTTGCAGCAGCAGGAGAGGCCACAAAAGTTCCTCACCAAAAGGATAAAGGGTCTCAAAAATCTGTCCTATGCTGCCCAACTGAAAGAACTCCAGCTCTATTCAGTCGCTTACCGCTTGCTCAGAGGTGACCTCTGCCTGACATACAAGGCCATGTCAAACCCAGATTTGATGAATATGCTTCACCTCAAAAAATCTAGATCCGTCAGAGCCACAAGGGCGGGAGACTTAAACCTCGACATGGCTATTAATAGGACGTGCTGGAGGGATAGATTCATCACCCAAAGACTCCCTATGCTGTGGAACAAAATCCCGGTATATGTGAGGCAGAGCACCTCGCTGGCCTTGTTCAAGAGAAATCTTGACCAATGGATGGGAGATCGCAGATATACCCCAGGGATTACCTCCGTGTCACTGCTCGACAGAGGCACAGCAAAATAATGGGTATAGTTCCCCATACTAAAGGGGTGGCGTAAGCCACAAAACTATGGGCTAGGCTTGTAAATGCCCTCGGGCAGATAGCCTAGTATGAACCTATGAACCTATGAACCTATGAACTGTATAAAAGATCAACCTGCCAAACATTAGTTTATGCATGTGACACAAAAGCTAAAGACAGACATTTAAAGAAGACTGTTATAAGTAACAAGTGGAAACAATTACTTCTTATCTTAATGGCAATACTTTCCATATTATCTTGAAATGTAAATAGTCTCAGGGGTATATTCAAATAAAGAAAGACTAGTTAACTATTGTGATGATGTTAAGTATTGCTAGTTATGCCAGGAGAAGCAGGGCAGTGGATGTGTAACATATGCCAGCATAGCTAGCTGGAGTTGTGTGAAGAATTATGTGTCATTTGTATATCAAACTGATTTGTACAGGTGTGTGTATTGAAAATGTATTTGTAAAGTTGCTCGTTTTAAAAAATGTACCAACAGTGGGTCCTGCTGGACAGAAAGAAAAATGCACCTGTATGTCAGACTGTATTGTAACTGTTGAAATTAATATTGTAACAGAGGAAACTGGAAGAGAAGAAGTTAATCTCAGTCCAGCTAACTTTGAAAAATAGTCTGAAATGAAATTACCTGGTTTAGGCCATAAAGATTGTATCTTACAGTTCTGATTGCAGCCACAGATTAAATGTCTGTAAAACCAAGGACTAGGAATCCTGCTGCATTGTCCTTAGCAGTGAACTAATTGCTACTCTGGAAGGGTGGAAGTGCTAAATTGGTTTTATGGCATCCAGATGCTATAACACATCTTAGCAAAGCTCTATCTGTGTGTATGGTAATACATATGTGTGAGATTCTGGTTTAGTTTCTAGTAAAGGGGCTAGTATGGGAATCAGAACTCAGATGACCAGATGTAAGTGATGTCATTCTATAATCCATCATTGAAATTATGTTTTATTTCTAGATGAGACAGAAGTCTCAGTGCAGTCTGTTTTTGAAACTTGTCATAGAAGAACCCCTCACCCACTTCATCTTGCCTTACTTTAGTAAGTAACCAGGGAATAGTAAGTCTTTAGATTAGTCAGGAAAATATAGTGACATTAGTTAAGTACTATTGTTCTGTATCTGTGTGAATCTATTCTTCTGATTTATTTTAATATTTCCTGTGAATGAAACTCTGGTGTTTATTGTAAATAGATATTGAGTATTTTCATGTTATTTTACTATTTATTATTAAATATATTTAAACTTCATTGTGGCTGGTCTTTTAGAGAATATTTTAACCTTTGAGAGTACTTATGTTTATTTGGTGACAGTGTAGCCACTCCTGAATGCCTTGCTGCATTGGTCAAATACTGCCCTTTTTATTATTATTAATTTTACTCAGTATAATTGGGTACCTTTGAAAGAGGCTTAGAGTAGCTGGTTTTGGAGTATCCTGGTAGCAGTATCTAACTTATAGTCTGGGCAGAGGGGCATAGCTAGTAAATCTGCGGCAGCCTTTCCCAGGTGTGTGTGTGTGTGTGTGTGTGTGTGTGTGTGTGTGTGTGTGTGTGTGTGTGTGTGTATAAAATCAAATCTCAAGGAGTGTGTGTGTCAGCTACTTGAAGCAGGGACACAGAGCATGGGTTTCATAGAGACGGTGGTAGAGGACTTGGCCTCAGACACTCGGCTGAGGTCTCAACTCTATAGCTGTGCCAGTGGGGAGACTTACTGGGGGGCTGGATAGAGAGAGAGAGAGAGGTAAACCGAGCCCCCAGACTGAGTACGTTCTCTGGATGCTCTTAAGGGAAATTGTGATTGGTGCAGGGAGCTGCAGCTGGAAATACTGTGTGTACCTATCTTTGTTGTAAGTGAACGTCCCTCACTGGTGTCACTAGTGAGGATTCAGGCTTCTTGATTACTGGCCCACAGGAGGGATGTCACATATTGGTGATCAGTGGTGTGGATATTAATTGAACTTCTGTAGCCTGTAGGCAGTTGACACTAAAGGTGTGTGCACTCTTAGCAGCCGCAAGGTAGACATACAGAGTTTCATTTTCACAACAGTTTTATTTTTTGTTAGTTTAGTTTAGTCAGAGAAAGCAGGCAAAGATGTCAGCAGAGGATCATGGCAAGCTACAAAGAATAGCCAAGGTGTGCAAAGCCAAAGGACTGGTGCATGCCAACCTGACTAAAGAGGAAATGATTTCAGTCTTAATTGCAGCTGTAGCCCAGACCATCACCCAGGAGGACAACCAGTCTGGTGACAGTAATTTGCAGGCCTCAGAAACAGGACAGCTTACCTTTTCCACTGAGGACTTAAAAATCTATCTGGAGTTAAAGAGACTTGAGAAACTGTTGTGTTTGGAGGCCAAAGAAAAAGAGAAACAGAAGGAATTAGAATCAGTAGAGAGACTGCAGTGTTTGGAGATTGAAGAAAATGAGAGACTGTCATGTTTGGAGGTCAAAGAAAATGAGAAATGGTGCCAACATGAGAGGGAGATCCTGACTTTTTGACAGGAACATGGAGGTAATGGGGTAGGGAATAACTGAACCCCAGAAGCAATACAGAACACTAAATTTCTTCCACGGTTTACAGAGGGTGAAAAATTTGATAGTTTTATTAATATATTTGAAAGAGTATGTAAACATTATGATGCTGACCAAGGGCTCTGGGTACGGTTCCTGACCCCCTTACTCCATGGCAAAATTGAAACTGCTATTTCTAAATTGTCTGATATTGATTATTTATACTATGATAAAGTAAAACAATATTTACTGGAATGTTTTAAGTTAACACCAGAAGCTTACAGAAAAAAGTTTCATAAGTATAGACACAAGGCAGATGAAATGTATGTGCTTATATTGCTCAGTTAAGCACTTATTTTCATAGGTGAGTGATTGGATGTCAGGTCACCACTTTTGAAGGTCTGGCAGATCTTTTGGTGAGGGAAAATGCCCTTAGCATTTTGTCTGAGAACAAGAGAATCTGCTTGGCAGAACAGGGATATAACTTTGCACATGAGCTGGGGGAAAAGGGGGATCTCTACTTAGCTAGCAGGGCATCACTGCACAAGAAGGATATACCCAGTGCTGCACAATGGATATAAGGGAATCCATGATAGGCAGCTGAAACCACCCCAACAGAGTCCACCAGTAAAAAGGGAAGCCACTAGTTTATGTACACAGCCATGATCAAGGGTTAGATGTTTTAAATGTAACCAGTAGGGCCATGTATCATATAGATGTCCATGGAGAGGCAAGGTGGGGAATAAAAGGTGGGGGAGCCAGCAAGTGGGAATAACATTATGCCAGTGTTAAGTTGTCTGGAAGCAACAAGGGTACCAAACTATCACCGGAATTTATATCCTATCTTACTGGATGGAAAATAGGCCACTGCTAAGAAAGACCCAGCCTCTGACATAACCATTGTGAAGCCTGCAGTGGTAAAAGAGGAACAGTACTTTACTGGCCAGTCGACTCCAGTCAGAGCTTTAGGAAGGACCCCATTCCAAATGCCTTTGGCCAGGGTTCATCTTGACTGGGAGGATGGAAAAGGAAGCAAGCAAGTAGGTCTGTTTGAGGATATCCCTGAAGACATCTTGATGGAGAATGATTCTGATAATGCAGTACCTTGTGTGCATGCAGTTACACGCAGTCAGCCTTGCAGACAGGCATGTGGGTCTGGTAGCCTTGGGGAGACCAAGACAGACCTCACACCTGAAGCCAGGCTGGTGAGATGTCTATTTCAGAGAGACAGCTACCTTGTAGCAGTGAGCCTGAATGTGAGCCACAGCTGCTGGTATGTACTGATGTTCCCTTGGACAGAGTGACTGCAAGGGCAGAGGTCAGTGGTAGTACCCAGGCTGACAGTGAGGCACTGCTGTCAGAGGACACCAGGCTTCCTGTGGAAAGGTAGCTGGGTAGGGTCACAAAGATAGAGTTGAGACAGGCTCAACTCTTGGAACCTACATTACCCTACATTACTTGCCTTGAGAGAGGTAGCTAGGGAGGCACCTGATTCTCAAGGAAAAGGAGAGTCTGTATACTGGAACAAAGGGTTACTGTACAGAGAATGGACCCTTGAGGGAGGGCTAGAGGGTGAGGTAATACAGCAGTTGTTAGTGCCTAGAGCCTACCATCTTGACTTCTAGCTGTAGCCCATGCCATTCCTTTTCCAGGTCATATGGGCATAAAGCATACCAGGAGACATATTATGCAGTACTTTTATTGGCCTGGGATTGCAAGGGATGTAACAGGGTACTGCAGGACCTGTGAGCAGTGCCAAAAAGTAGGTAAGGCAGAACACAAGGTCAAGGCTCCTTTGATGCCTTTGCCTCTGATTGAAGAGCTATTTCAGAGAGTAGCTATGGATATTGTGGGACCTCTGACTACCCCAAGCTCCACAGGGAAGAAGTATATCCTAGTGGTAGTAGATTATGCTACCAGATACCCTGAAGTGGTGGCCCTGTCCTCCATTGAGGCAGAAAAGGTGGCAAATACTTTGCTAAAGATTTTCAGCAGGGTAGGTTTGCCAAAAGAAATACGGACTGACAGAGGTGCCAATTGCATTTCAGACCTGCTGGCTTGTCTGTGTGAGAACTGTGGGGTGAAAGACCTAAAGACCACCCCTACCACCCCCAGAATAATGACCTTTTGAAGAGGTTAAACACTACACTAAAGACCATGCTATAGGTATTTGCAGACCAGTTTAAGAGGGAGTGGGACAATTATTTGCCCAGTTTGAAGTTTGCATACAGAGAGGTACCCCAGGATTCCATAGGTTTTGCACCCTTTGAGTTGCTGTATGGGCATAGGATGAGGGGCCTTTAGATTTGATTCATGATGAATGGGAGGTTGAGTGTGAATCCTACAAGGAGTCTGTTATGGCATATGTTCTAAACCTCAGGACAAGGCTTAGGGAGATCTTGGGCTTGGCCTAAGAGAACCTGGCAGGAGCCTAACAGCAGAAAAAAGTATGGTATGGCAGGAATGCTCAAGCCCGAGAGTATGTTGTGGGACACCAAGTTATAGTTCTCATTCCTGTTAGAAGCAATGCTGCAGGCAGCTTGTGAGTGACCCTTTGAAGTGGTAAGGAAGGTCAGATATGTTAATTACATGGCAAACCTGCTAGGCAGGAGGCAAGGGCACAGACTGTACCATGTTAACATGATGAAACCTTACCATGATAGGGAATCTCTTGTGCTAAGTATTTGCAGTAGGTGTCAGGAGGAGGCTCAGGGGAATCTATGGCTACATCAAGAAATCCAGCAAAATGCCAAGTTACTAAGGTGGATCATGCGGTTGCAGGCATATGACATGACAGTGCAGCACTGTAGTGGGGTCATCAATGCCAGTGCAGATGAGTTCTCAAGACAGGGTATTGGTTAATGCATTCCCAGACATACTCATTGCTCTCAACATTTCTCCAGGGTCACTTTAGAACCTAGCTTGAGTCTTCAAAGGGGAGAGACATGTGATGATGTGAGGTATTGCCAGCTATGCCAGGAGAAGTAGGGCATTGAATGTATAATATATGGCAGCATAGCTAGCTGGAGTTTTCTAAAGAATTATATGTCATTTTTATATCAAACTGATTTGTACAGATGCTTGTGTTGAAAATGTATTTGTAAAGTTGCTTGTGTTAAAAAAATGTACCAACAGTGGGCCCTGCTGGTCAGAAAGAAAAATGCACCTATATATACGACTGCATTGTAACTGTTGAAATTAATATTGTAACAGAGGATACTGGAAGAGAAGAGATTAATCTCACTCCAGCTAACTTTGAAAAAATAGTCTGAAATTAAATTACCTGGTTTAGGGCATAAAGATTGCATCTTGCAGTTCTGATTGCAGCCAGAGACTAAATGTCTTTGAAAATAAGGACTAGGAATCATGCTGCATTGTCCTTAGTAGTGAACTAATTGCTACCTTGGAAGGGTGGATGTGTTGAAATAGTTTTATGGCTTCCAGATGCTATATAACATCTTAGCTAAGCTCTATCTGTGTGTATGGTAACACATATGGTTCAGTTTCTAGTAAAGGCGGGGTAGTATGGGCACCAGAAGTCAGATGACCAGATATATGTGATATTGTTCTGTAATCCAGCACTGAAATGATGTTTTAATACTAGATGAGACAGAACTCTCAGTGCAGTCTGTTTTTGAAACATGACATAGAAGGATCTCTCACCCACTTCATCTTGCCTTAGTTTAGTAAGTAACCAGGGAACAGGAATTCTTTAGATCAGTCAGGAGAATATACTGAGATTAAGTACTGTTTTCTGTATCTGTATAAATCTATACATCTGCGTTATTTTAATATTTCCTGTGACTGAAACTTTGGTGTTTACTGTAAATAGATATTCGGTATTTTCATATTCTTTTATTATTTATTAATAAATATATTAAACTTTCATTGCGGCTGGTCTTTTAGAGAATATTTTAACATTTGAGAGTACTTATATTTATTTGGTGACACTGTGGCCACTCCTGAGCACCTTCACGCATTGGTCAAACACTGCCATTTATATTATTATTAATTTTACTCAGTATAATTGGGTAGTCTTGTAAGAGCCTTAGAGTAGTTGACTTTGGAGTGTCCTGGTGGTAGTATCTATCTTATAGTCTGGGCAGAAGGGCATAGCTAGTAAATATGTGCCAGCCGTTCCTGTGTGTGTGTGTGTGTGTGTGTGTGTGTGTGTGTGTGTGTGTGTGTGTGTGTGTGTGTGTGTGTGTGTGTGTGTGTGTGTGTATGTATGTATGTTTGTTTGTGTGTTTGAAAATCAAATCTCAAAGAGTGGGTGTGTCTGATACTTGGAACAGGGACACAGAGAACTGGTTTCACAGAGAGGGTGTTGCAGGATTTGGCCTCGAACACTTCACTGAGGACTCAACTCTATAGCTGTTCCAGTGAGGATTCTTATTTTGGGCCTGGAGAGAGAGAGAGAGAGAGAGAGAGAGAGAGAGAAAGGGAAACCCAGCCCCTGGAATGAGTATGTTCCATGGGTACTCTTAATGGAAACTGTGTTTTGTCCAAACAGCTGCATCTGGAAATACTGTGTATACCTATCTTTGTTCCAAGTGAATGTCCCTCACCGGTGTCTTTGGTGAGGATTTAGGCTCCTTGATTACTGGCCCAGAGAGGGGAAGTCACAACTATATTAAAAAATGCAGAGTTCAAATAGCTATGCTACAGAAGACACATTTGGAAAGACCTCAGTATGTGAATTTGATCAAGAAAGGATTTCAGATAGTTATTTGGTTGAATATCTGGGATAAAGGAAAAGGAGAGTACTTATATTAATTGCTAGAGGAGCTCCAGTGATAATAATGGTAGATTTGTGTTAATAAGGGGCTACAGGCAAGGGGGGAGGATTATGCTGACATGTATTTATATTCCACCTAAAACTGCTACAGTGGAACTTAAGAATATTCTGGGAGAAATAATCATTGTTCAGCAAGGAGTATTACTTATAAGTGGGGACTGGAATTTGATTTGCAATGGTGAGGAGGTATCTGTGGGGCCTAGAAGGGAAAATATAACAAAAGAGGGTAGATTTTGAAAAAAATGTATACAAATATTTGGTATGGAAGATGTGAATTCTGTAGTAGGAACTCAGAGAGAATTTACATATTATTCCCTAATGTACAATCACTGGGCTAGTCCACTCAGAAATTATATTTTACAAGAACATGCATTTAATTGAAAATTTTGATACACATCCAAGAGCTATTTCGGATCACGGGCCAATAATAACTAAGTTAAAAATGCATGGTATCCCCACATGTCTGTTAAAGAGAGAGGAAGGGTAGTTGAAATTAACTGGGAGTTAATAGGGAAAATAGGAATTTCTTCAGAAGATATAGCTAGGGAGTAGGATAAAATAAAAGTGGAGTTTAAAAATAGGGTAGAAATAAAAGAAAAAGAGATGTGGTTAAGAAGTAACAAGAATTATTTAGAAGAAATGACAAAGGTTAAAGTATTTATTACAGAATAAGGGGAATTTCACGGAACATGAGCAGGTGCAACTGCAGACTCCTAAACAGAAAATAAGGGGATACCTGGGTAATATGCGTATGGATGAATTTAGAAAGATTGCTGTTAAGCAACTTTTTTTGATAATAACTCCATAGGAGTAAGAAGTGCTCTTTGCAGTAATAGTAGTCAGTGCATTCACAGTCATTCTATAAATAGTGTAATATATAATTAATTCACACAAACCCAGAATTATATTTTGTGCTAAATTTTCACAAACAAATTGACATATCCTGGAAAATGTACAACATAGACATATATTGTTAGAGCACCTTGGTTAGCCAGACATAAGCATTCACATGACAACAATAAATTCTTCTCTGAGTTCATGTTTAGTTAGATACTTACAGAAATATGAAAACATATGCTTAATTGTATAATTTGCAATACAAATAACAATGAATATATCTCATCAACTTAAAGTGCAAATATCAAAGACAGTTTTCTTCAACAGCATCTAAGTTTAATCTGACACCACATAGGAGTTTGTAAGTCACTTGAGTGTTGAAACACACACACACACATGTATATATATATATATATATATATATATATATATATATATATATATATATATATATTTAGATTCACTTTATAAGCTCGAAATTCTGAAATCTCGAATTACAGAATCTCAAGCCCATAAAGTAGAAAATCCAAATACCCTAAACCACACAATCACGAAGCCCTAAATTCAGAAACCACAAAACCGCGAAATTCAAACTCCCAACACTTTCAAACACCATTACAACACACACGCACACAACTAAATAAGCACACACACCTACCCTTATTATATGCAGGGGGGCAAGCCCCCCTGCACCCACACCCCCTACTTAAATATTCTAACTCCAAGGTTGCACTACATACACGCAGACATAAAACACCACCACACAAACTACATTCCTCTTGCACACACACATCACAGTAGCAACACACACTAACACACACTACAGCCCCAACCCAGCACCCTTAAACATAAACACTTACCTGAATCCACGAACACAGCGCAACACCAGAACCGCTAATTCAAAATCTCCCGATTTCAAGATTTTGAATTTCGTGCTTCTGGGGTTGCAATCTTCCGATCCTTCCACTTTATGAACTCAAGGTACTGAATTTCGAGATTTCAGTATTTAGAGCTTATAAAGTATTCCTATATATATATATATATATATATATATATATATATATATATATATATATATATTTATGGAAATATTGTTTATTTTCATAATTACTAAAAAGCAACTAGCAATATCTCAAGTACAGTGTGATATGAATGGACATTGACAATGAATTTTCCTGTCTTTTGATTTGACAGTATACCCCTCAACAGCATGTAGGTGTCTCACTTATGAAAGTATGATTTTTAATATGAAAATATGAATAATAACTGGCAAACAGTGGTTACTTTCTCCACTGCAGGACATACTAGATTTACAATCTTAGTGTCATGTTCTTAATAAATTCTTGCTATTACTAATATTGCCTTTTATTAACTAGTAAGTCATTTAGTTAAAGAAGCCAGATACAAAATAAGATCTGGACACCATAAGGAGCTATGGGTGTTAAATGGAAGTATGCAAAAGACACTATAGGCGTGAAAAAATTAGAAGCTACAGGTGCTATTGTATCTTGTTAGATGACTATATTTTGTAGTTCAGTTAGTGGTTTAAATTCTGTATTTTCTGTGTTATATTGTTCATTAAAACCAAACTAGGTAGGCGAAGCTCCCCACCTAGTTTGGTTTAAATTCTGTACTTTTTGTTTGCCCCCCCACACCCTCTAACTATATATACTAACTCCAGGGTCACACTATATTGGGGAAGAGGACATATCCCTGTTATTTGCCTTACAGTGCACTTCAAGTACTACTTGTCACTGAAATGAGTTTCAGTGAAATGAGCTGTTAGCCAAATGAAGGTAACCCATATATATATATATATATATATATATATATATATATATATATATAAATATAGGTTCATAGGTAGGTTCATAGGTTCATAGGAAGGTACTAGGCTATCGGCCCAAGGGCCTACGTAAGCCTAGCCAACAAGGTTTCCTGGCTTATGCCACCCAAGAAAGTTTATATATATATATATATATATATATATATATATATATATATATATATATATATATATATATTTATATATATGTAATTGTATGCATATATATATATATGTGTGTGTGTGTGTGTGTGTGTCTTAAAAATACACACACACACACACACACACACACACACACACACACACACACACACACACACACACACACACACACACACACGTCAACTCCAAGAATGTACAGTCAACAGTGAAATCCTCCATCTTGCATTTACACTTATCTATTTTATATTTTTATATTTATGTACTTGTTTTGTGATGTGGCACAATCTGAACTACAAACAGAAATGTACAAATAAGTTGAATTAATAAGATAAACACACCATATAGCGTTATGTATATAGTAAATACTGATAATGAATCAAAACTGACAATGCAAGCCATAAACATCTCAGTCAGTCAGTAATCAGAATAAGTTCATTTATTTAAGTGTTTTTCCCCTCCCACACAGACAACAATCGGATTGTCCTGTGCCTCTGTCCTGTGTTGTATCCACCTATCCTTCCTAATTTCCCCAGACTTGTTTAACTAGGGCAGGGAATGACAAGGATCATTTGGGCATCCCAGGTCTCCTCCTTTCATTCATCCAGTTATGTCCCAAGGGTTACTCCCTTCTATGACAATGTTTCCCCACAGGGACCATCTTGACATATGCCCCCCCCCCCCCCCCATGGGCACACCTATCCCTCCCTGCCAGTGCCTCAGATATCTGAGTCACTAATTGAACCTATGTCACCTGGGCCATAGTTAGGGGGTTATTCCACCAAGTCACCATGTTGGCCTATTTGTATAAGTTTGTTAACCAGGAATTTCAGACTGGGCAGGACCATTTCAGCAAAGGCCTGGAGAACAGAGAGGAAAACTGCAACTAAAAGAAGACCAAAACCTTGATATGTTTTACAGATAAATTATCAGAAATAATAGATTTTTGGTTACAAAATAGCACCAAGCAAAACAATTACAAACTTGAAAAGCTGTGCATTTAAGCATTGTACATAATAACCAAGATCTCCAAATGTAGTTAAAGGTAGGCAAATACAAGAGTATCCCTAAACAGGTTCAACAATATAAGTTTTCTTGTGGTAGGTACATAACTAGCTAATAACCAAAGTATGGCACATTATATTTCTGTTTATTTGCATAGGATTTAGAAGCTTATTACCCGTGAACTGAGGGAGGAACTATACAGTAATCATTTCTGTTGAAATGGAAAAAAAAACATTTCAAGGTTTTCAAGATAAATTCAAAAACCTTCCTACCATCCCACCCTTTTTCAGATATGTTCTTAAATCCATTGGCTTTCGAGCTCACCCCATGTTAATTTGAGTACAAAATTCCCTCCTAATCTTCTTTTTTGGATCTTGTTAGTAACTGGAAAAGTATGCTTATAGTGGGCACCCCACTTTAACTGATTAAGTCATTTACCTTTTCTTTGTATTCCACAGACACAGAATATTTAGATCTATACTCTAATCTGACGTCATTAGATGTTATCTGGGCAGTTAATAGTCCCCTCCCAAAAACTACTACCTATCACCATAGATTTCCAGCCTGCTTTAGTCGCTTAATTAGCCAACCTACTAATACTTAATTTTCTGAGACAGTGTAGCAACTGCCTCGTGATTACTGACAACCTACTTCTAATACATACTGGCTCCACCTGTGAGAGATGAACCTATATATTTAAATTGGAGGAAAATCTCTCCATCACACCCACTGTCACTAAACAACACCGCAATCACAATGCATCACTACATCACCAAAACATTCTGTCTACATATGGTAATTTAGTAAAGAAATCCTTGCCTAAGCCTCCTTTGTCTCCTAAAGATCCTACTAGCCTTCCTCTGCTGCATTATCCAAATTCTATCACCATATCCACATCTACATCCATGCCGGTTATATTTGGAAGTCATCTCTGCACTAAGCCTGTAGCCTCAAGGCCCCATATGCCTGCAGGACAACACAGATATTTCTTGGTCATTGGTGAGTCCATTGTAAGACATATAGAAATAACATTTACCAGGTTGTCTAAGGATAAGGTAACAACTGCCTCTCTGGTGCAAGGAATAGGTATTTTACAAAGGCTCTTAATTCCCCACACCACCCCAGATACAATTACAACTTTGCTGTTTCCCATGTCTTAGTAAACAATCTTAGTGTTCCATCCAAAGGGAGATGTAGACAGACAATATTGAGCTATTTGCTCATATTTTCAAAGAGGATCTGGCAATGAGCAGCATTCAGCCATCACCAGTAATGATGCCTAAATTTAAGGATAAAAAATTGACTTAATCAATTAGCTAGTAAATTGTTGTCATTATAGAGGAATGTAGTGTCTGCCCACATGGGATGAAATGATCAGCAGGCTCACCTGCTTTTCTAGGGTTGGACTGTGTCTATCAGCCCTTGGTTTTCACATACTGGCTAAAAGATTTCCTATTTTCATATCACCATTTTTAGGCAACATTCACCAGAAGAGGAGCAGTTGCAGAGTGCTAAACAGAAAATAAGGGCCTACCTGGGTAATATGCACGAGTTTAGAAAGATCGCTGTTAAGAAACTGTTTTTTGATAATAATTCAAGAGCACAAAATGTTTAGAACAGTAATTCAAGCAACAGAAAGTAGAAAGGCTTGGTGCCAAGCTTAGGGAGCCTATAACAAGAAAATAACCAGAGATCCTGTAGGGGTATTGGAAATACTTCAGAAATTTTGCGAAAATTTGTATGAAGCAGAGAAATGTTGAAATCAAGAAAAAGCATATGTGGAAATATTTATGAAAGAATTAAATATGCCAAGGTTAGAGGTAGATGAGGCTCAATTATTAACAGTTACGGTAGAAGAAGGATAAAAATGGTGCCATATAACAAATCTACAAGAAAATCCTCAGGAATAGATGGTATTCCTGTGGAAATTTAGAAGTAGGAGGAAAGAAAGTGATAAAGATTTGGAAGATTTTGTCTAACAGTATTTTAAAAGGAGGGGTAGCATCATCATTGTGGAAGAAAGATGTGGAGGATGTAATCCTCCATCCAATCATAAATGGATAATATTAAGGTGGCACTACTGAATCACAGAGGCCTAAACAACAAAATCCCTGACCATGAGGCCTTCCTTAACCTCAAAGGCATCAGTATCTGAGTAACTGTACATACCATGCTCCACTGTAGTGAGAGCACTCCCTGCATTCCAGGGTACAATGCCTGTCATGCATTCAGATTCACCTGCATAATGGCAAGTTTAAACCTAAACCCATACGAGGCAACCATGGAACCTACACATGAAGGAACTCCATAATAGAAAGAAAAAGCTCCTGATCATGACTAGAAGATGTTTACTTCATCATGATAAAAGGGATTTAAAACTGGTAAGTAAGTCTCTCAAACTTGCCATTAGGAAATACAAAGCCAACGATGAATTTAAGATTGCAACTACTTCAAAAATTAATTTACGACCTTCCTCAGTTGTATTAGGAAGCTTAGACATAACCTGCAATTCTGTACTGAACTTATCACTAGTGATACCTCCTTCTATGACCTCAAAGAGTTTGCAGATATTCTTGTGGATAAATTACCTTCCAGCTTCACTCCACCTACCTTCCATTCTCTCTCCTCCATTCCTCCACAGGACTGTCCTCCTGAGCTTGATTTGGAGCAAATCCTTTTGGCGCTGCCCAAGATTAAAAAATACTACTTCCCCAAATTCTGCAATTTCCTTGGATGCCTGCTGAGATGTGCAAAGTCCCACTTAGCAAAATCCTACCATCAACTCTTCAATGTAAGTCTCTCCACTAGGTATGTCACCAAATTGTGGAGAATGGCAGTGGTTGTTTCCTTGCTTTTGCACATCCACAAAACAAACAGCATCAGAACCACTAAATACACGGATTTAAATTTTGCTTGTGACATAAATAAGACATGCTGGCAAGACAGGATATGTGTCTCAGAGGATCCCCATGCTCTAGAACAGGCTCTCCATTCATGTGAAGCAGAGTCTATCCCTAACCCTATTTAAGTATAATCTTGACCAATGAGTGGGAAATTGGAAATTCACCCCAGATCTGGCCCTAATGTCTCTGATAGACAGAGGCAGACAATAATGCCCAAACTAACATACCCACACGACCTCCAGAAGCTTCCTAACTGACCTAATCCCTCTTAATAAATACTCATGATACATAGAAACACAATTGGGTTGGATTACACAGCTAGGCTTATAAATGCCATGGTGGTCATTAGCCTAGTATATACCTCTGAAACTATGAACCTATCCGCACTGGGATGCATTATAAGGAGTCAGCACTAGAGACCAGTGTTAACAGTTGATGAAGTGTTGCTGATTTCTCCTGGCATTGCAGCACACAGTGATGAAACCCTGATTATAACACAGATGAGCCATGATTGATTAGCAACTCAAGCTTTGGGGAACTACGTAGGGTAGGGTAAGAGTGAGTGGTCAATGTCAACTCACCTATCCTGGTGGGAGGGAGGGAGGGAGGCAGCCCAGCTATTGCATGCAGACACCTACTGAAGAGGGAGGTGCATGACATGTAGCACAATGGGCCAGGGAAGTGTGCCTGTCTTTGCCAAGCCATGTCCACCCAGCAGCCTTCACGGAGTATGGTTGGAGTGTCCCTCATGGCTGTCTGTAAATTACTTGTGTCACTAACAGAATTTATGGGCAATAATGGTTATGGCTCTGCAGTCAGCAAGCGTGTGGAAATGGAAAAAAATACATAAAAAGTCTGTCTGATTACCATAACTGTAAGCCTGCTGACATTGCTGGATCTGTGTCATAAAGGGATAGAATCCTGACTATGGCCCAAATGAGTCAGGTTCAGTGGGTCTATATTATGTGATAGAAGAATCTCTTCTTTGAACACATAATAATCGACACATACAGAGAACGCTGTAAACTGCGAATGGCCACGTCCTCAAATTTTTTTCTTGGGGAAAAAATTCAGTTGGCCATTATCAGGAATTGCCCTTTTCTTCACTGCAGAGCGATCTTGGAGTTGGTATATTCAGTTAGGGGGTGTGGGGGGCATGCCCCCCCCTACTTAATTAGTGTTTTAAAGTTGTTTTTTATTTTACGGCTACATGAATTTTTCCTGAGAAAAGAATTTGAGGACATGGCCATTTGTGGTTTACAGTGTTCGCTGTACACGTGTCGATTATTATGTATTTGAAGAAGAGATTCTTCAATCAAAAAATATAGACCCAGTTCAGCTACTGCCACTCCAAACTCCAAAAGTGTCAGCTTGGGGGGTTAAATAGGAGTGTTATTTTGACAACTCACCTATTTTGGGTTTAAGGTAGGGTTTATAGCCAAAGAATAGCAGTACTTTTTGAAGACCAGTGATACTAGTCAAGGGATATGTGCATATGTAATATTCATTGGGAATTGTGGTATGACAGATGGAAGGGCATTCCCAAAAGTCCTCCATAGCTGACCATAGTGTCAGACCATTATCTCCTCTTTGACTACTTCCTCTGATCACTTACATCAAGGATTTCCCTGCTTAGACAGCAGCAAGGTGGAATAGATGATGGAGAAAGAGATCTGAGATATGGGTGATGGCAGACAGCTGTGGTGGGAACAAGAATAAAGATGGACTAATAACATTGCTGTTACTAAATGCTAAATGAAAACCTTGCCAATGATGTACCAATAATTATGTCACCAGCAATCATCTCTGCTTTAAAAGTCGATCCATATTTTTTATTTCTGTGTTGTTTAACTTGTTGCTAAATTATTAATAAAATAAATATAGAAATACAAAAGCAAAAACACAAAGAAAAAAAAGAAAACAACTTCTGACCTAGTAAAAATGTCCTCTAAAGTTATAACTTTAAATGCTATATCAGACTGCAGCAGATCTGATGGGTATAGAATCTGCTTGGAATACAGGGAACCAGCAAATGGCCCTACACCAGTGTCATTTCTGCTAGAACGTGGGAACCAGCAACTGGCCCTACACCAGTGTCACCTCTGCTAAAATGTGGGAACCAGCAACTGGCCCTACTTCAGTGTCACCTCTGCTAGAAATTGGGAACCAGAAAATGTTCCTAAACCAGTGTCACCTCTGCTAGAATGTGGGAACCAGCAATTGGCGCTACACCAGTGTTGCCTCTGCTAGAACGTGGGAACCAGCAAATGTCCCTATACCAGTGTCACCTGTGCTAGAACATGGAACCAGCAAATGGCCCTACACCAGTGTCACCTCTGTTAGAATGTGGGAACCAGAAAATGGCCCTACACCAGTGTCATCTCTGCTAGAACGTGGCTATAAATTACAAGAATTTGGCAGAGGGATGTGTTGACTGGGTAAATCAGTGGTGAATGTAGTTAAAATCTTCTTTCTCATTTCATCCACCATCTAGCCCTCTCACTTTGGTCATGCTTATTTACATTTGTTAACCAGGAGAATCTCTCCAGGCTAAGAGCCCAAGGGCCATGTTCAGTGAAGTTCCGGAATAAAAAGTTGCACAAGACATTCAAACAGACATGAGTAAATAGTTAAACACTTGTATAAGTGAAGTCTGGAAGGAGTGGTGTAAACAATTATATGTGCAGGCAGTTTTTGAACAGGGTTACAGAAAATATATAATACATACATTTGTATAGTATGATACATTTATACAGTACAATCATTGTATTTAGACAACTTTTTATGGGAAAGATAAGAAAATGTAGGACATTAGTTATGAGAGAATATGGAAGCTTCCTATCAGGAAGAAGAGATAAGAAGGATTGGGAGTATGAGTATTTAGGATTAGTAGATATAATGGAGAGCTAGGGCGGCCACGGTGGTGCAGTGGTTAGCATTGCCGCCTCACAGCAAGAGGTTCTCCGGTTCGATCCTCGGCTGGGGTGCCTTCTGTGCGGAGTCTGCATGTCCTCCCTGTGGTCGTGTGGGTTTGCTCCGGGTGCTCCGGTTTCCTCCCACATCCCAAAGACATGCTGCAGGTGGATTGGACACTCTAAATTGGCCCTAGGAGTGCGTGTGAGTGTGCCTTCTGTGGAAGGTTGGGCGCCGGGCTGGCAACTCGACACTGTAAAACTCCACTGCCATTCAATGTGCGGACAAGGTGATCCGCTGTGGCGACCCCTAACTGGGAAAAAGCCGAAAGAAGAAGAAGAAGATATAATGGAGAGCTGTGACTACTGTCAGTATGAAGGGGATACGTTTAAAGTAGAGATTGATAGCATAGAGGCTATAAGAAAGCAGAGGGGATTAAAATGATAAAGGCTTAATCAGTTAACTGGACTAATTCAGAATTAGAGAAATGTAAAAGTGGAAGTAAAAGTCTAGTTTATGTTCAACATTAGAAAAAATGAGACTTTCTATAACAGAATCAAAGGCAGAGGATGGAATGCTACATCACTGTGGCTGATTCCCCCACATAAAGGCTTACAGATGAGGACAATGTCATATATATATTTTTTTACAAGCTCCAATCCCAGAGCAGCTTTTCATCTCACAGACTTTTAACTTGATATTAGAACTGAGACTAATACATTATGCGTACATCAGGGAACAACATCGAAGTCTTGAACTGATCTCCATCTCTTATATCATCTAAAAAACATAATTAGATATTTTAGTAAAACCAGATACAGTCAGGACTAACTTACACTAATGACATAAGGCATGCCTAAGCACAATATATCAGATGGCAAATTTGGCATACCCTGCCATAAACATGGGGTGTAGAGTTGAAAATTTTACTTTTCCTGTTGACATAAATCATTCTCATGAATTGAAAAGCTTGTAGTTTCTATGGAGCACTGTTATTTATTCAGTGAGGTGTAAACCAGGGTGATTGCTCTGTGAAATGATGTCTGTCTGTTGAGTAAACTGTGGATGTCTCACCCTGTTTTTTAGATAGGAGTCATAGAATCAGCCTCATCCTTTGCAGAGGAGTTTGAGAACTGGGTTAAGATGCAATATAGCTACCTACATATGTTGAACATACAGGCAAATAAAGGAACATGGGCTGTGACACCCTCAAGAAAAATATGTTTAAATATATATATACATTTTGAGGGCTAAAGGTAGCAGAAAGTGATGAGGAGGTTAATAGATCAGAAGGGATAATGTAATTGATGTCTAACTCAAAATTTCAATATTGAAGAGTGGAAGGTCACCCATTTAACAGCTACAAAGCATGCAGAAAAAATAGAGCTCCAGGCAACTAGCATGTTACAAGTTTTGAAAAAGTCACAGGCTAATAGGTTCATATGTGTTTACTAGGCTAATAGCCACAAGGACCTTTTTAAGCCTAGCCATGCATCCCAAATCTCTGACAAGTTCTGATACCCTTGATGAGTGTAAACAGAGGTTTGGGAGATGAAACCTTTCCACACAAGGGTATGAAGATGAACCATTTACAGGTTGCCTGTGTCTATTAGAGACATAGGTGCCAAACCAGGGATGAATTTCCTGTTCCCCATTCAATTGTCCAAGTTGCACTTGAATTGGGTTAGGGAAGAACTCTGTTTCACATGGATGTTGATTCTGTTTCATAGACAAGGTAGTTTCTGGGATACATAACTGTCTCTACAGCAGATCCTAGTTATATCACAGACAAGGATTAAGTCTTTATAACAGGTAATTCTGGTGCTGTTTGTTTTGGGGATATACAGGAGGTCCATCAGAGTGGGGTCTGACAATGCCCTGTATGCCAGGCATAGATCTCCCCTCAAAAGGCTGTAGGAGACAGAATACAGGGATAGGGCCTTGAGGCAGTCTGCGTAGGACATTTTACTTATTCCTTGTATTCTTTTAGTGAGGAACCTCTGTGGACATTCCATTTGTTGGATACACCTGGTTAGGTACATACCAAAGGGAGCACTGTACGAAATGATAGGTCTGATGAATGATGAATACAGTAGAACAATGACTTCCTTGGACTTAGATGCCATAATTTTGTTTATAAGTTGTGCAGCGTAGAATGTTTTCCTCACTGCTATAGACATGTGATGGTCAAAGGCTGGATTACTATCTATGTGTGTCCCTAAGCATTTGACTACTGGGTCAACTCTAAGGAGTGTGTTGTCAATATGATAGTTACCAGGGATGAATGACTTCCCAAAGAATACTATTATGCATTTCTTGGCATTTAGTTTTAGTCCATGGCTCTAACACCAGTTTTTTTGTCTGTGTCAGCCCCTCCTGGAGAACATCTGTCTCAGTGTGGGATTAAATGACAGCTCCTAATTTGCAATCATCTGCAAATTTAGTCAGCCAGAGACCACTGACATTGGCCTTGACTTCAGAGAAGTAAATGCCAAAACAAGCGGTCCAAGAACTGATCCCCGAGGGCTCCACTTGTGACTGGTCTCTTGGTAGAGGTGGACTCCACAATTCTAAGTTCCTGGGTCCTGTCTGTTGGCTATCCACTGGATGTCATATGAGTTTGTGCCTAACCTCTTGAGTTTGTCAACAATGCCTGAGTGGGGCATTATGTCAAATGCCTTGGCCAGGTCAAGGTAGGCAGTGCAAACCATTTTCCCTCATCCATTGCTTTGATTACCTTCTCAAAGATGTCGACCAGGTTGAGTAGGCATGATCTGCACTTGACGATACCAAACTGGGGTGGGTCCAGTATCTGGAGGTTTACTATATCTCTACTGATCATTTCCATGATAACTCTTTCCATGGCTTTACATATAAGACTAGTGAGACTTATGGGTCTGTAGTTTCTAGGATCTGTAGATGCCCACATTTATGCAGAGGGATAACTGTTGCTGTTCTCCATTCATGAGGCATGACGCCTGTTTGGAGTCTAGTAAAATAGTAATTCCAGAAGCCCTGATAGGTCATGTTTCATACTATTTAGAAGGCATCCTGTGATATTGTCTGGGCCCATTGATGCAGTGTTCTTGGTCTTAGAGTGAGCATTAAGGACCTGTTCCCTAGTGATAGGAGGGGGGAGTTATATTCAATGGTAATTCCTAAGGGAAGGTTGAGGGAGGAGAGAGGGGTAAAGTTGGAGCTGAATTCGTCCAGTAGGTTTGCTATATCTTCTGGCGCAGTATAGGTGGCTCCATTTACTATGAGCTCTGCAGACAATTCTGTATTGCCATTGAGGTTGTGGACATAGCTAAATAATGCTTTGTAGTTGTCCTTGGCCTGGGAGGCCAAACTTACCTAAAATTTGGCTTTGGTAGACTTTATTTGTCCTCTGGGTTGTTTGTTTAGTTTGATGAGAGTGCTTTTATCCTGCTGGGTGTTGCACCTCCTAATTTTTGCTATCATTTTCTTCCTTCTGTTATACAGTCTATTGATTTTGTGATTCCTCCAAAGTGGCTTGTTTTTTGAGTTAGTTCTGTACTATTAACATGCTTGTATGGGGTTTCTGTGGACAGTTCTGCATAGGCAGCAGTGTTCTCAGGGTTTATGGGAATTTGAAATTTTGCCAGGTTATCACTTAATAGCAGGAGGTTAGCCTTAGAGTAGTTCCTTAATATTCCAGGTTTAGCTGGGGGGCCCAGGTTTTATTTTTACTTCAAAGGAGACCATTTTGTGGTCTGATCTTACCAGGGTAGACATTACAGCAGGGGGTGTATACTGAGAATTTTATTCACCTGCATCTTAGAAAACACTGAGACAGCAAATCACAAGCGGACTGACTTCTACAGTTGTTAACCTGATATCAGGAACAAAAAAGATTGCCCCAGCACACTGTTTGCCTTGAAAACATATTTGTCCTTAATTTATTTGCATTTATTTACCAGGAAAAGAACAGGTAGCCCCTTTCCAACGGTGGTCCAGAGAGAAAGGTTTCAAGAAATTACAATTAAAAGAGAATTATGGTACAACAGTTCAGAGTTAGAAGTATATGAAGGTTCAAATGTTTCCAAATTATTTACAAAACTTGCACATCATATATTGGATTTGACGGCTTTAGTGGAAAAGTTCACTCAGACTCTGCCACAGCTTGCTGTGAGGTAAAGGTTAGTTCGGTTTTGCTTTCTTGTGTTTTGTATTGCTTCATTTCCTTCTTCTATTTTGTGTACTGCAATTTATTTTCTTTACAGTGCTTTACTTGTATTCTGCTTTTAATTCCATATTTAAATTAGGAAATAGACCACAGATGTGTCTCTTTTGAGTCATACAGAAATTCATCCCCCCCACCTTCATGCTGCTGTGTTTTTAAACTTGTCTTTCTAGTTGCCTGCCCCTTATGTTACTTTGACCACATATTTCCTTCGTTCTCCTCTTTCATTGGCTATTGTAAGTAATTATAATTTTGTGAAATCACTTCCTCTCAGCTATTTTATTTTATTGGCCATCCCACTGTATTCCATAGAGCCATAGTACAAAGTGCCCCCCCCCCACTCAAATCTATCTGGTTGTTTTACAATTAGTGGCTCTCCACTTAGATAGCTAAAGCTTAAGTTACCTCCTCTTTCATATCTAACTGCTTAGTGCACACTACAACTCTTAGGATATTAACCCATTTTTTCATCTTACCTCTACAATCTGCAACATCTAGTCCAAGACAAACAATTATTGTAGAGCCCACATTGTGCATCTCAATAGTCTTCTTGGAATTAGTGCTTCTGCTTTGCTCCTGGTGAGAGAGGGAGTATGGGAACATTATTTCCTGGGGACTGCTAATCATTAGAAAGCCTAATAACTGTTTCATAGATGCCAGCTTGGAAAATGTGCTTATATTTTGCTCCTGGTGAGAGAAGGAGCAGAGTGCAATGATTCTTGACTCTTTCTGATTGGGTAGTGAGTGTCTGTGTTTGACCTTCCTTATTGATCTGGTTGCTATTCAAGATATCTACCATGAAAAGGCTACAACAAGCCTACAGATCCTTGCGTCATCTGAGACAAAACCGTTGATTACCAAAGAGCCTGTGGCCTGCTTCTCATCTTGGGATTACTGCTACTGTTTTCCTTCTGGTGAAAGAAGAAGCAAAGGAGCATTGTATCCCAACAACATGAAGCTGTGGTAAGACCGGCAATAGTAGTAACCAGGAAGTAGCCAATCAGGCGATTCCCATCTTTTCGTCATTCTTGAGAAAGCTAAAACTTTCTTTTCAGTAAGCACTGCTTGGTTTCCTGCTGCCTAACCTAACTTCAGAATATCTCCCTAAGTCCTTCATCCATAAATAATCAGGGTCTAATTATTAATTTCCCCTCAAGTATTTGGCAGTGCCCTGTATTGATGCCGATACCCTGACTTGATATTTTGCTGTAAAAGCACCCTTGAAATTTCACCCAATACCCAGCTGCACACAAAGAACTAGACTGCAGTGATAAACACTGCCCCGAGAGTTGCAAACCAGATACTTCTGACATTACTTTATATTCTCACTCCAACTATCTAACCAATAAAAAGGGGTCCGTTGCCATGGATATAACTTTCCCGCTATCTCCATTACCAGCTTGGTGCACATGGGCATCCTGAGGCAATATAGAGATTGCCTCTTCTTTACTGTTAACTAGTTAATTCTCAAATAAACTGATATGGTATGTGAATGATGTATTTACATAATTTCAATGAATTTTAAAGATCTCACATAAAAGCCCTCCTAATGTCAATCAGGTTGTCAGTACTACACACATTGCACCCATTGCATGCAATTCAAAGCAGATACATAGACCCACTTATGCTGAGGCATTTAAATGTAACCTTCCTAAACTCCAAATACCTCCTAGAAGAAGTACACATAAGAAATACCCTCAGCAGCCCTGAATGCACTCTTTCAAAACAACACCCACATCAACACATACAGCCACATCTCATGAAGCCTCTACTTCTAAGCCCATAAGGCAAGCCATTACACAATCCAAAATTCTGGTCATTGGAGACTCCACTGTGAGACACACTGATGTCCCTTTCATCAGACTGAGTAAGGAGGAAGTCATGGTCAGTTGCTTATCAGGGGCCAGGATCTGCCATATTATGCACACACTCAGGTCATTGGACCACAAGTACTAGTATGACTTAGTCATAGTCCATGTGGATGTAGATGATCTGAGTTGTACCTCCCTAGACTATATGAAGAGAGGCATCATGGATCTTAAATTATATGTCTCAGGTTGGTATGAGCCTAGCATTGAGCAGCAATTTACCATCTCCAAGGATGATTGGCTAAGCTTCTGGTGTCATTCTAAGGGAATCCAGTATCTGTCTGCCTGGGATGACATGATCGACAGACCACGGTGCTTTGCCAGAGATGGCCTGCACCTGTCGCCCTTGGGATTCCGGATACTGGCAAAGGCTCTTGTCACCCCTATAGTGCCTTTTTTAGGCAAGGTTCAAATGACAAATTCGCCACCATAACAGGTACAAGCAAGCAAAATCTGAGGGTAATGCTTCTCAATGCTAGAAGTCTAAACCTCAAAATGCACTCACTCGAGGCACTCCTTAAAATGGAGAACATCGACATCTGTACAGTGATAGAGACCTGGTTCAAAGCTCCAGACAGCACACCTGCATTACCAGGCTATAATTCATACCACACCTTTGGGCCACCTAACTCGGACCGGAACACTAAAGGTGGAAGCGTGTCCATATTCATTAAGGATATGCACACCTCTAGGCTAGTTGCTCACCATAATGCATCCGAGATTATACAAGTTCAACTAACTCTGGGCAAGACCACAATCCAGATTGTAGCTTGCTACAGACCCCCCACCATGCCCCAGGATTCCCACTCCTCTTTTCTTGATACACTGGAAAATATTAGGGTACAACCCAACACCATAATAATGGGTGATTTCAACTACCCCACTATTAACTGGGAAAATTACTCGTACCAACTCTTTTACTCAACGTTTTCTGGAATTCATAAATTCCAACGCCTTGGATCAACTTATCCACACCCCCACCAGAGGCAGCAATATCCTAGACCTGGTCGTCACCAACATGGGCGACTGGTGTTCCACACCCGAGGTCAATTCCTCGTTGGTCAGATCCGACTACAGGCTAATCACCCTAGACATCCACATCCTGCCTCCACCCCCTATTAGGGAAACAACCATAAAACATTTCTCCAAAGCCAACTTCACGCTTCTTAAGACAGAAGTGGCAAACTTCACGACACCCATGCAGATGGACAGTAGCGGTACAACTGCTGAATCCTACACAAATGCACTTTATAAGCACTTACATGAGTGCATGGATCATGCTATCCCTAACAGAACCAAGATGCTATCCTCCAAAAAAAAGGAAGCCAATCTGGTGGTCTTCTGCCATAAACAAACTCTACAACAGAAGAAAGAAACTGTTGCAAAGAAGAGTAAAATCCCATGATTGGAGGAACTCCCTGGTCAGCCTCAGTAAGAAGCTGAGATCTCTCATAAAATTCCCCAAAGCTAGTTATGAAAACAAAATTGCCACTGATTCTAAAGACAACCACAAAGCATTCTATAGCTATGTCAAGAATCTCAATGGCAACACTCAGATCTGTTCTGAGTTACAGCAAAATGGCACTAAATATACAGAACCAACTGATATTGCCAATATCATGGCAGATAGGTTCAGTGCTAACTTTACCCCCCTCTCACCCCCTAAAGGGCCCATCTCTATACTGGAAGCATGCAAAGTTCCTGTAAATCACGGCTGCACAGGTAAAAATCTCACTCTCCAAAGTCAAGAACACAGCATCCATGGGACCTGACAACATCCCAGGCTGCCTTCTACACAAACTACAGAATAAACTGGCACCCCACCTAAATACCATGTTTAGTCATAGCCTCACCTCAGGCTCTGTGCCCATTGAATGGCACACCACAACGGTTATCCCACTCCACAAAGGGGGAGGCATGTCAGACCCTGGGAACTACTGCCCCATTAGTCTGACAAGTCTGGTCTGCAAGGCCATGGAACGTATCATCATGGAACTCATAAACAAAGACATTGGAGATCTTCAAACTCTGGACCCCACACAGTTCGGGTTTGTAAAAGGCAGATCATGTCTCCTAAACCTGATAGACTTCTTTGAAGCAGTCACCAAAGCCATAGATGAGGGTAAGGTGGTTCACACAACCTATCTAGATCTCGCCAAGGCGTTTGATACCATCCCCCAGTCTGGAATTATAGATAAACTCATTAAACTAGGTATAAATCCCTATGTCACAAGATGGGTTGCCAACTGGCTTACTGACAGAACCCACACTGTGAAAGCAGCAGACTCCAAATAAGACTTCTGACCAGTGACAAGTGGAGTACCACAGGGTTCAGTCCTAGGTCTTCTCCTGTTTGGTATCTACTTCTCTGAAGTACAGGCTAACACAGAAGGTCTTTGGCTAACTAAGTTCACAGATGACTGCAAACTAGGAGCCATAATTGAAACACCTAACGATGTGGACATCCTACAAAAGGGCCTCACTGAGACAGATGCCCGGTGTCAAAGTCATGGCCTCAGGCTCAATGCCAAAAAGTGCATCGCCATTCCCTTTGGTAAAAAGTCGGTACCCATGAACTACCACATAGGCGGTAGTCTACTTAACACTGAAAGTGTGATAAGAGACATTGGGACACAGGTGGACAGTAGTCTCTCCTTTGATAATCACATCGCCACAGTGGTCGGGAAATCCTTCTACATGGCACACCTCATCACAAAAGGTTTCTCATCCAGAAAAAAAGAGGTCATTGTTCCCCTCTACTCATCACTCATTAGACCCATTATAGAGTACAGCACCCCTTTTGGCATGTACCTCACAGGACATCTGCAGTGACTGGAAAGGCTGCAGAAATACCTCACAAAGAGGATTACTGGCCTCAAACAGATGCCCTACGCAGACCGTCTCAAAAGCTCCAGCTTTACTCTGTCACATATCGCCTACTCAGAGGTGATCTCTGCCTAACATGCAAAGCTATGTCAAACCCAGAGCTGTTGGACATGCTCCACTTAAAACAATCCTAATCCCTCCGAGCTACATGCTCTAGGGACCTAAACCTTGTCACCACAATAAATAGAACATGCTGGAGGGATAGATTCCTGTCCCAGAGGCTTCCCATACTCTGAAACAGACTACCTATCTATGTCAAACAGAGCTCCTCATTAGCAGTCCAAGAAAAATCTTGATGATTGGATGGGAAATAGGAAACTCACCCCAGGGATCACTTCTGTGGCTCTGCTTGACAGGGGCACAGGAAAATAATTTTCTTGGGTGGCGAAAGCCAGAGTACCTTTTTGGTTAGGCTTATATAGGCCCTAGGGCTAATAGCCTAGTACCCACCTATAAACCTATGAACCTATGATGCCACAATGCAAACAGAAGATGACTGACTTTTATAATTGGTTTAGTTCCTGGTATCATTCTTAGGGGGTGAAATATTTGTCAACATGGAAGGAGATGGCCAACAGACCATGCTGCTTTGTCAGAGATGGTCTGCGTCTGTCACCTCTAGGATTTTGAATATTCGGTAAAACATTGTCCTACTCCATAGTGCCTTATTCAGGCATTGCCAAACTGAAAGTACTTCTGACATAGCAAATCAAAACCAAGAAAATCTAAAGGTGTCACTGTCCAATGCTAGGAGTCTAAACAAAAAAAACTCCACTCCCTAGAAGCTCTCCTAACCCTAGAGAATGATGACATTTGTGCAGTGGCTGAGACATGGTTTAAAGCCATGGAGAGCACACCGGCAGTGCAAGGCTATAATGTCTTCCACCCATATAGACCAGCTATTACACAGACAGGGACTAAAGGTGGAAGTGTCTCAGTTTAGATCAAAATAAATATACCTCAAGGCTGGTCAAACAGAACAATGCACTTGAGCTTCTCCATATTCAAATCATCATACTCAAAATCCCATACCATTTCTTTGCAAGCTATAGGTCCCCCTCTATGACCCAGGAAACCCATAACATGCATTTAAACTTACTGGAAACAATCACCATCTAACCTAATAACATATTCATTAGTGACTTTAATTACTCCACTATTAATTAGGCAACATATATGACACCAAATGTAGAGGCACAGCGTTTCTTGGATTTTGTAAATACAAGCTCCCTGGACCAGATTATCTATACACCAACCAGTACTGGAGCTAGTCCTTGCTAATATGGGACAATGCTGCATACCCCCTAATGTAATGTCTTCTCTGGTAAGGTCAGACCATGAAATGGTCTCCACTGAAGTAAAAATAAAATATGGAACCCTAGTTAACCCTGAAATACTCAAGAACTACTCTAAAGCTATCTTCCTACTATTTAGTAATAGCCTGGCAGAATTTCAAGCCCTCTTAAAGTGTGAGAATACTTCTGCCTATGTGAAACTGTTCAAAGAAATCATACACAAGCAAGTTAATAGCTGCTGAGAGGCAGCTGTACCCACCATCATTTCATAGGTTCATAGGTTCATATGAGGTTACTAGGCTATTGGTCCTAGGGCCTTTATAAGTGTAGCCATGTTATACCCTTGTTCTCTTATTGACCAAGTTGTATGGTCTATATTTGCATCGTGAGTCTATGATCTGCACCAACTGCTCTTATCCAAGAGAGACATAGGTGACACCCCTCCTGAGGTAAATGTACGGTCACACATCCAGTTGTCTAAGTTACGCTAAAAATAGGGTCATTGAGGAGCTCTGTTTTACATGAATTGGGAGTTTGTTCCAGAGGAGTCGCAATATCTGGGAGACATATCTGTCTCTCCAGCATGCCCTCTTAATGTCACAGGCTAGGTTAAAATCTCAAGAGCTAGTGCATGTTGTCCCATTTGACTTGTGGATGTGCAGCATTTCCATTACGGCAGGGTCTGGGACTGCTCTGTAGGCCAGGCACAAGTTGCATCTCAGTAGCCTATAAGATACAGAGTACAGTGACAGGGCCTTCAGTCTGTCTATGTAGGGCATGTGTTAGGTCATAAATTTTCTTGGTGAGAAACCTTTGAGGTTTTTCCAGCTGTTGCAGGTGTCTGGTGAGGTACATACAGAAGGGAGTTTTGTACTCTATTAGTGGTCTGATGCGACATGAGTACAGGGGAGTTATAACATCCTTAGCTCTGGATGTGAGGCCCTTACTTATAAGATTTGCAATACAGAAGGACTTCTTTACTACTGTGGACACATGGTGATCAAAGTTAAGGATGCTATCAACCTGTGTTCCCAAATCTCTCACCACAGGGTTTGAGCTAAGGGGGGGGGGTACTGTTAAAATTGAATTTGCAGGGACTTCCCCTTTGCCGAAAAGGATGATATTGCATTGTTTTGCATTTAGTTTAAGTCCATGGCTTTGACATCAATCATTTATCCGTACAAGTACAAAAGTAACTCAAAAAAACAGCCACCATGTTGGAATCACAACATCAGTGGGCTGTATAACAGAAGGAAGAAAATTCTGGCAAAAACTAGGAGATGCAGCACCCAGCAGGATAAATGCATTCTCATCAAACTAAACAAACAATTCAGAGGACAAATAAAGTCTACCAAAGCCAAATTTGAGACAAATTTGGCCTCTCAGGCCAAGGACAACCACAAGGCATTCTTTAGCTATGTCCGCAACTTCAAAGGCAATACACAACTGCGTGCAGAACTCATTGTTTATGGATTTACCTCTACTGAATCAGAAGATATAGCAAACCTACTGGCCAACAAACCCAGCTCCAACTTTACCCCCCCCAACCTTCTCTCAAGAAATCCAATTAAATATAACTCCCACTGCTATCACTAGTGAAAAAGTCCTTAATGCTCTCTCTCTAAGGTCAGGAACACTGCATCAATGGGCCCAGACAATAACCCAGGATGCCTTCTAAATACCATGAAACATGACCTATCAGGGCCGCTGGAATTGCTATTTAACTGTAGCCTCCAAACAGGCTTAGTGCCTCATGAATAAAGAACAGCAACAGTCATCCCTTTGCACAAAGGTGGGCCATCTACTGACCCTGGAAACTACAGACCCATAAGTCTCACTAGTTTCATATGCAAGGCCATGACAAGAAGTATCATGTAAATGATCAGTAATGACATAAGAAACCTCCAGACACTGGACCAACCCAATATGGCTTTGTCAAGGGCAGGTCATTCCTACTGAACCTGCTGGACTTCTTCGAGAATGTCACCAAAGCAATGGATGAGTCCAAAATGGTTCACTCTGCCTACCTTGACCTGACCAAGGCATTTGACACAATACCCCACTCAGACACTGCTGACAAACTCAAGAGGTCCTTATGTTTCCCAGTGGATAACTAGTTGGCTCACAGACAGGACCCTTGAAGTTAGAATTGGGGAGTCCACCTCTACAAAGATGCCAGTTACAAGCAGAGTCCCTCTGGGATTGGTCCTGGGACCACTCCTTTTTTTTACATTTAATTCTCTGAAGTCAAGGCTGATGCCAGTGGCCTCTGTCTGACTAAATTTGTAGATGATTTAAAATTAGGAGCTGTCTTAGAATCCTCACTAACACATTTATTCTCTAGGAAGGACTGACCAGGCAAATAACTGGTGTTAGAGCCATGTACTAAAACTAAATGTCAAGACATGCTTACTAGTATCTTTTGGGAAGTCATCCACCCATGGTAACTATCATATTGACAATATACCCCTAAGAGCTGACCCATTCTGGGAGTTGGGGACACATACAGACAGTAATTTTACCTTTGAGTATCATGTGCCCACAGTAGTGAGGAAAGTATTCAATGTTGTGTAACTTATAAACAAAGGTATGGCATCTAGGTCCAATGAAGTCATTGTTCCACTGTATCTGACATTCAGTAGACCTATTTTTGAAATTTGACCCATTAAGTAGTACCATTTGATCTTATTTCTTGATTGGATAGCAAAACTAAAAATGTGAGGCTATTGGCCACTAAAGTTTATAATGTGTAACTCTTTAGAATAGGGATCGTTCTGTTTAGTATATGAAATGATCATTTTTATATGCACGCACAGTTAACAAATAATATTTAAAGTCAATAGTTAGTTAACATTATTCTGAATGAGTTTAAATGTTTCTTGTTTTATAAAGATTTCATGATAACTACGTGTGGTATGTTTCCAAGATTTTTTATTGTTCTATAATGACTGCCATTGAATGAGGCTATCTCTGAATTTTTGACCAATTAGGTAGTGCCATTTAATTTTTGGCCTCAATTGGATACAAAAGTTAAAAGTCTAAGCCTATTGGCCATTTAAAGTATGGTCGTTTGTAATTCTTCAGAATAGGAATCATTCTTGTTAGTACATGAAATGATTGTTCTTATTGTTAGATAGGTTGTAAGACTTATTTATTTCTTATATTAAGATGCCTTTTAAATAACATTTCATAAAATGGCATGAATTCAAATGAATCCTATATTTGCTATTGCAGTGCCTCTAAAATGTTTGTCTTTGACACAACTTCCTTATTTCTGATTATGGCTGCTAATGAACATCATTATCTTTGTTTTTTGACCATTTGAATTGTGTCGTTTGACTTTCTAATTTGATTGGTTAATTTAGTCAGAAACATAACCTTATTAGCTATTAAAAATTCGAAAGTATTGCTTTTGGAATATGAATAATTCTAAAATTCTGAATTAAGTTTTTAATATCATATTTTATATGAAATAAATATTTAGATAATTGATTTATTCTAATTACATAAATTATGCTTAACAAGATTAAGTGCAATTTTTCTAATTACTTTTTTCATGTGATTGGTTGGCTGTGTCATGTGTTTTACTATAGAATGGAGTGAGCTGAATATTGTTTTTATTACACACTAATGAAGGGACTTTGTCCTGAAAGCTTTGTGATGTGAATTAGATTTTACATTAAACTGAGTTTTATTCGTATCTCTGGCTTCATGAGTCCAGTTTTCTTTGAGCTGTTTGTTGGATGTCACTATTGACCACATTAGTGTGTTTACCTGTGTCTTCTTGTGCATTTGACCAAAACTAAATGCCAAGACATGCTTAATAGTATCCTTTGGGAAGTCATCCACTCCTTGTAACTATCATATTGACAACATAGCCCTAAGAGTTGACCCAGACAGGGACTTGGGGACACACAGAGACAGTAATTTAGCTTTTGACCATCATGTGTCCACAGTATTGAGGAAAGAATTCAATGTTGTGCAACGTATGAACAAAGTTATAGTATCTATGTCTAGTGAAGTCCTTGTTCCACTGTATCTGGCAACTAATAGACCTATCATTGTGTACAATGCCCCCTTTGGTATGTACCTAACCATGTATATTCAACAACTGGAACATCCACAGAGGTTCCTCACTAAAGGAATACAGGGCATAAGTAAAATAGCTTAAGCAGACTGCCTCAAGGCCCTATCCCTTTAATCTATCTCCTATAGCTGTTGAGGGGATATTTATGCCTGGCATAAGGGTATTGTCAGACGCCACCCTGATGGACCTGCTGCATATCTGCAAAACAAACAGAACCAGAATTACCAATTTTAAAGACTTAAACCTTACCTGTGATATAAATAGGACCTGCTGTAGAGATAGATATGTATCACAGAGAATACTCCTTCTCTGGAATAGGCTCATATCCATGTGAAGCAGATTACCTCCCTAAGCCAGTTGAAGTATAACTTGGACAACTGGGTGGGGAACAAGAAATTCATCCCTGGTTTGGCGCCTGTGTCTCTAATGGACACAGGCATTCTGTAAATGGCTCATCTCTCAGGCCCCTATTTGTAACTGTTTCATCTCCCAAGCCCCTGCTTATACTTATTAAGGGTACCAGAACTTGTCAGAGATTTGGGATGCATGGCTAGACTTAAAAATACCCTTGTGGTTATTAGCCTAGTAAACACCTATAAACCCATGAACATAAGGTCACAAAAATGATGATATGAACAAAGATATGTAGAACAGGACATTTCACTCACATAAAGTAGTTCATAATTAAAACAAAAAGTAAACAAATAAAAACAGTGGAAGTTTTAAATAGTTACAAATATATACAATGTAGTTTTCTCTTGCAAAGGTTTAAGAGAGGAGAAGTTACAATAAACTATTGCAAGTATTTTATTACATGCAATAGTACAAGTCAAAATTTGTTTGTGCAGGCTTGGAAATTGGATAGATTTTGATATGATAGACTGCATCAGTGTCAGCTGTGAACAAAGTGACAGAACATAAGTTACAGTTTAAGTAGGTTGTAGTATTCATCTGTATAGAGAGTTGTAGATACTACAAAAGATAGTGGAGATAAGTTTGTAAAGATGTACACCGGGTAGGAGAAGTAATGAACCAGAAGGAAATTCTATGTGACTATGAACATCTATGAAGTAATATTACAGAAAGTGAGAACAGAAAGGTCGATACTATTATTTAATGAAAGCAGGTTAACCAGGTGGGGAGTAGCATATCAGATCCATACATTTTGGAACTATAATTTAGTTGTACCTTAAAGTTTTATAACTGGTTGATTTGTCTAAGAGAAGAAGGTATACATTTCTGAAGCTTGAACACTGTATGTGTGTAGAGATTGTTACCAACTGAAATACGAGATTTTACTGTACTGGTTAAATGTTTATCTTTGGAGCATTGGTCCCCTGTGAGTGAATGCTACTACAGTATTGTATTTAAGGATGGGTATTTATTAGCTTGGTACAGAAGCTCATGGGCTGGTTATACTTTGGTATAGCTAAGAGAACTGAGAAATTCTACCCACATAAGTTGTTTGATGGCTAAGCATTGGCAATACCTATTTGGTTAGTTGCAAATGCAGGCATTTTGTTATAATATTGTTTGAACCTAGCCTGTTGACTTATTTGCAGCTTTGTGTAGGTAGGGTAGGTTTAGGGAATACTTTGTAATAAGTAAGCATTTGCTTTAGTTTTACATGTGTTTTGTGTCAAATAAGGCTTAGCTCTTTACAAGACTCCTAGTTTTTGATGAGTCTTCTTCACAACATGTGAAATAATGTGATCAAATTTCAGTATTTCATTAAGATGTTAAGTAGTTTTCTATATGGAACTTATTCTATGTTGGTGATATTTGATGAGGAGGTTGTTAAATTTGTTTTGTCATCTGAATAGGGACTGTGAACCAATAGGATTAATTTAGTCTAATCTGAATTAAGTATAAACTGAGAAGTCTCCAGCCAGGCGTTAGTAGATAAGAAGGAATTGAATTATGGTTTGCAGTTCTTGTAAATGGTAGCATAGTTAATAGCAGTGGAATCATCAGCATATTATGCTTGCTTGGTTCATTTAATTAAGTGATTAGGAAGGGACCTAATAAGGATCCCTTTCGGATGCCTATAGTTACAGCAGAAACACTGAAGAGGTGTTTTGCCATTTAAAGCAACGGGTCCTTTATGTCATTTATGGCTTACTGTATTAAAGAAAGCTGTGTCTGCGCTATGTTAAAATTGAAAGCCATGCTGCACTGGTGTTTGTAAATCTTTGCTAGATATTCGAGTAGCTGAGTATGACCACATAATAATAGCATTTCGGAGATTGTCAGCTGATAGTGTAACAGTTTTTTTTATGTGTAAGAATTTTTTTTTTTTGGTTGACATTGATACAGGTTTAAGATAAAAGGTGTCAGAAATCTTGCCAGTAGTAAATAGTGAATTTGGACAAGCTGCAATGTTAATTTTCATGGTTTATACTGATACAGGCTAAACAGAGATGGTGCTGGAGCTGTTATCTGGAGTAAATAACATGTATGGAGAAGTTATGTTCTTAAGCTTGATTAGGGAAACAGCTGCAGTCACAAAATGAGTATTGAATTTAGTGGCAATATTTGTTTTATACTTGGCAAACAGGGGTTTGGCTGATATGGTTTGCTTAGTTTTAATAGGTAGGTGATGGTGTCCCAGAAATTTTAGGATTGCCCAGAGTTCTCTAAAGGTTCTAGAAATAGCTTTTCTTGACAGTAGTAACATGAGCTTTAGACTGGTTTCATAACTGATGGTAAAGCTGGTGGTTTTGTTACATGTTAGTGCTGTTCCATAATTTTCAAGCTTAGCCCTTTATCACAGGCTGTTTTATATGTAGGATTAGCAGCGTGCTGGGTTAGCTTTTACTCTTCCTTTCTGAAGTGGGGCTTGCTTGTTTAATATGTTAAGGATGGTATCATTAAGGAGTTTAATATTATCATCTACATGTAACGTTTTAGTACATCCCAGTTGCTGTCTATTAGTATGAAGATGTAGGTCTTTTTAGAGAAACTGGAGAGGCCTCTAACAAGGTTAAATGTGTGTTTTGGGAGAATTGTTGTGACACCTAATGGTGAATGTAGAATGCTGGCTGCTTAAGGTGTCTGTCACAATTTCAGCAGTGGATATTAAGTTTGGTTTTACAGTTAGAATCCTGTTAATAGTAGGTTCTGTTTAGTGGGTTTGTTGTATTTAGTAAAGGTGTTTATGAGCTGTGAAAAACCAAACAGGTTTAAGTGGAAAGAATATGAGTTTGTATTAAATTGAGACAGTTAATGTTTGGAGAATCTAGTAAAGTTTCTTTGTTAGTATTTATAGATAGCCAAGACAAAAGATCTTTGGCAAGATGTATGCTATTGCCTGGAGTATGTATAGTATACCTGGTCATAAGCTCAATGAATCGTGTAGTTTGGGAGGTGATAATGCCTTTGTGTGGGGGAGGAGTTAACCATGTAGTTTAGGAGGTGATGGTACCTTTATGTGTGGGGAGGAATTAACCATGTAATTTGGGAGTTGATAGTGCCTTTATGTGTGGATAGAAGTTAATCATGGAGTTTGGGAGGTGATAATGCCTTTGTGTGTGGGGAAGAGTTAATCATTTAGTTTGGGCAGTGATAGTGCATTTGTTTGAAGGGAGGAGTTACTCATGTAGTTTCGGAGGTGATATTGAATTTATGTGTGAGGAGGAGTTAATCATGTAGTTTCAGAGGAGATAGTGCCTTTATGTGTGGTTAGGACTATAATGATATATTTTGGGATGAGTGCTTAAGAAGGGAGCTATGCTTTGCTTAGTAGTAAAGAGTCAAGAGTTATTTGGCATTGGTAGTAGCAGTAGGCAGTGTTTATAGATGTGTAAAGCAAAATAAGCTGGAGTTTATGATGTATGAAAGTAGAGTAAGGGGGTGGCTGTGAATTGCGGTATAGAGCAAAGTTAAGCTAAGTTTGGTGAGGCCTAGCTGAACCACTTGGTCCTGCCTGTTATGGGAGCACTCTGTACAGTGGAAAACCAGAGACTCCAGGTCTATCCAACCTATTGTATGGAATAGTCAGCACCATTCAAATAATAAAGACTGGGGTATAATATGGAATTATCCACAATTAAGTTAGCGGTATTAGTTAAGAAGGGCAATGGAATATTTCATATAACTAATGTTGTATGAGCCAAATGACTTACATAGGTCAATATTTAAAAGTCATACAATGATGTAAGAGATTATAAGATATCTCAAGGATGTAGGATTATATCAGCTAACAGAAGCACAACAAACCCACTAGATGGCTCCTATCATTAGAATAGATTATATCAGCTAACAGAAGCATAGTAAGCCTGCTTAATAACTCCTAATTACTAGAACTGAGGTAAAAAATGCTTTCTTCCTAATGATAAGGAGAAAATCTTCCAGTATAGCTGCCCTTCAAATTAAAATCTGTGAAAGGCTGGCTGAGTCATTTGCCACAGATGTTTCTCTCTCTCTTGCAAATGGTGTGATTTTTAAATAAGGTGATACATAAAAGCTGGAGAATCCCCTTGATGGCTGAGATATTGAAACCTGTAAAGATCCATCAGAATCCTTATTCTAGCAACCAAAGTCAGACCTTATCATGGTCTATAAGTAATTTATGTTAATAATTGCTTAAAGAGTTATGTCATGGTTACTAACATTCATTCAAAAGCGACAGCCCATCTTCATCCAGGATAGGCAGACATTCAATAATGTCATTAACACATTACTTTTTTTTTGCCCAACTTCTGCTGTCACTGAAGCATCCCCAATCAGACTCAAGCCCATCCATTCACCAGTGGTGTTGATGACTGCTAGATCCAGCAGGCTAAGAGATGCCTGGGAGGGGGGGGGGCTATCATTTAGGAAGTCATGAGGGTTTCCTTGTGTCCTCACTGGAATCCCAACAGAGAGTAGTTTTTTTTTTTTTACATTAACACCTAACGATGCTTACTGGACACCTCCAGTGCTACAGGGATGACCAATGCTTCTCTATCTGTGCTTGCCTACTGCTTCACAAATACAGATAACAGCTACCATCACCATCTTGATGAGCCACATTACATATCCCTCCTAATCCCTACACCTGCTTTTTCCATACTCTTGGGCCTCTACCTTTAGCACTAGAGTACACACGAGTCAAGGAGTCATCACACCCTCTACCAGGATAGGAAAATCATAGCCATTCACTTTTCAACCCGCCCTCACCAATGCTTTCATTGCCTGAGTTGCTTATTCAGACCTGGGATATCTTGATTGCAGTCAGGGCTTTATCCCCCTGTGCCAGAGATCCAGGTATTAAGACATTACTTTTGATAGAACTTGCAAACAGATTTGGAAGGCCATGGGTAATGCTTAGTGTCAATACTGAAAAGTCATTTGAAAGGGTGGAATTGGTATTCCAATTTGTAGTCATGAAGGTGTTTGGATTTCCATTGTGTTTTATAAAATGATGCAGCAGATATATCTGGAGTCATCAGTGAGGGTGAAAACTGGAGGATACCTATCAGATCCATTCTTGACAGGAAGAGGAACCATGGCAGGGTTGCCCACTGTCCCTAATAATGTTTGCCTATACTTAGACTCTATAACTTTTAAGCTGAAGTCTTTCAAACAAGTATGTTATGACTGTAAAGGATATTAGATTCAGCCTTTCATTATATATTAATGACATTTTTATTTAATTATCTTACCTGGACTTGCAGCTGGAACTCCTAATAGAAATCATTAAATCATCTGTAAATCTGTTTGGGTATAAACTAAATGAAACTATGACATCTTCTCCGACTTTACATTGTCAGCTGTCTGGTGCCCTTAGCCAAATATCTTCATACTTATGAAACTATCAGTTAAGAAAATACATAGGGAGACCAGCCGGGGGTCTTCTGAAAATGACACAGTTTGTTTACTCAAAATTAATGAATGCATGTGACAGTCTCTTTACTAAATGGTGCAATCTCTTTCTTGATTATCTTAAATAATTTACATCTTGTGGGCAGTTCTGGCTGTTCTTCTTGAGGGCTATTATAAAAAAAAGTATGACTAAACAAATCCCAGACCTTATTGCAAGACCATTGTAGACTCTCTTGGAAGGCTTTTGTCTTGTCAGTGAAGGTTACAAGACTAGGAGTCTCAGACCCAAAGCTCTACAACATAGCCTCTACACTGAAGTATTTTTTTTTATAATCTGAACAGAGCAAAATAAGATGCTTTTTGGAAAGACATATATAACAGTATATTTTTAGAAGGGGGAGTAGTATCTTAATAGTGATAGTATCCTAATCTCTCCCTAGTAAGTGAACATCTGACAATCATCATCTACTCTCTTTTGAAGAGATAAAAAATACTCTTGTGTTAAAACAAGCTATAACTGATAAGTATGTTTTGGAAAAGAGTGGCTAGGAATTTGGTTAAATGATTGATAATGTAGATAAATTGAGATTCTTGGAGCAACTACTAGATAAGAAAGAATTAAGGACTGTAGTTCTGCCAGGGATGAATCTGAACTTAGTAAAAAGTATCAATTAAGATGCAAAAAACTGGTTATTCTCAGCTTATAAAACTTAAAGCATGTACTATCCAATGCAGACATTTGCTGGGACTCATTAAGCTTATGTTGGAGTCGAGAGGTGATTCTTAAAATATACACAGTCCAATACAATGATACACTGGGACTTGTTGAGGTTGTTTTGGAGTCTAAAGGTGATAATATGTAAACACAGTATTTAATTAGTAAGATACATAATGTACTGATCAGGATCTACTCTTAAGAAACAGAAAAACTAAGGAATACTTAGAAGAAAAGGCTCTTCTGATACAGTTACAAGCTATGCAGTGGGAAAGGATAGTTCTAGGCCTCCAATAGGTCAATTTCTCAAAAATACATTTTTATAGCAATGCCTTTAGAAATATCATTATACCCTTTCCAGATTGATCAGGATATTTCCATGTTTTTCAAGGAGTCAGTTCTGGGAGACTGAACACATATATTTGGAAGCTGTATCACACTGAACAAATTGAAAGAAGATATCTGACATTTAATAAACCATGTCTAACAAGGTGTAGTACAGGTCACCATATCCCTCCTGCTTATATCAGAATTTAATACAAAAGGATTACCAAGAGTGGAACGGCCCTTATAAGATATTTTGGAGCTCCTGATAAAAAAATGTAAAACTAGAAGATGGAAAAGTGAGGTCCCTCCATCTGTTATAAACTTGAGGATATTAATGAATGATCTATGCAAAAAGAGTTGGAGATTAGGAAATTTAAGATCATTGTCAAAGTTAGGCGGAAATAGTTTTCTTCATCTAGACTTGCAGGTTTAGAGAGAGACAGACAGAGGGAGAGACAAAATCATGCTAAGGTTAAATTCCCATATATAAAGTGTGCAAAAAGGCTATCAATCTAAAATGAATAGCTAAGTACATTAACAGAGCAAATCATTCCCCCTTCCACATTTCAGCTTCTCTCCACCATGCCACTTAACTTTTGTAATAGCATGATGTATCTAGCCTAGAAAAATATTTTTTTCTTTCCTTTTTTTTTGAATTAGGTGTTAAATGCCACATATGTCAGTGGATTGATGTGGAGGACTCTACCTTTGTATTACGTTAAGTGTGACATTTGACATTACTTAAACGTTTGGAAAAAGAAGAAAAATACATTGACATAAGCAAAAAGGAAATGAGAGCTCTCTCTCTCTCTCTATATATATATATATATGTGTGTGTGTGTGTGTGTGTGTGTGTGTGTGTGTGTGTGTGTGTGTGTGTGTGTGTGTGTGTGTGTGTGTGTGTGTGTGTGTGTGTGTGTGTGTGTGTGTGTGTGTGTGTGTGTGTGTGTCTGCTCGCTCATTGGTCTGCATGTTTAATACAAAGCCTTTTCAGATAAATATCTAGTGCAATAAAAGATTTCCTTTATTTATTTTTTACGCATGCTTTCAGTTGATGTAGATTATATTTGAAAGATGCAGATCTACCGAGCTATGAACAATCAGACAGAAACTACCACATGATATATTTTTGTCAGATAAATAAAAACTGAATTTTTCTTAAGATTTTTTTTTTTTGAGGGGGGACAATTCTCCCCATAACCCCTGAACCCTTGTGTTAAACACCAGTGAACTCTGATGTCATAAAATCTGGCAGGCTAAAGGAAATTACCTTTACACCAGCCGTCTGGAGTTCCAGTGGATTCAGTATTTTTCTACTCGAAATCTGTAGTATTTGATAAAAAAACACAAGATTTTCATTTATGTATTTCAATGCCCATGTTGCAGAACAAGTACTAGTTATGATAGTTTTAAAATCCAGCCCAACATCTTTATTAAATGACTTATAAATAGCTTTAAATAATAGGCAATTAAAATCGCATTCAGTCTTGCTCAGTGAACCATTAGAGTAACTTACAAACTGGCAGTAATATTACTATTAAATATTCGTAATGTTTGCATTCATAATGGGTGTGTTACACAAATTCCTTTCACTGTCTGATAACTATGAACTAACGTTTGGGAAACCTAGCCCTCTGATGATTACAGGATATAATATTGTGCATCTATGGAGAGGACGCTCTTAATTTGAGTCTTGAAGTGTTTCCTCCTTATGTAAATATTATATAGATCTGACCAGAACATTTACCTTTCAAAATGTGTGCTTAATGCATTTTATTTTTCATGCTGCCAAATCATACAGATTGTGTATCCTCTAAGCCATCCAGAAAGTACTGTAAAGACAGAATTCCCAAGTGAGTTCCCCAATAACAGGCCAAGGATATGGATGGCAAATCATTTATAATTTACGCCTAAATGGTAACCTCAGGGCCTTACCTGAGTATTACCAGCAGTGAATACAGTCACAATTTTGTAAACAAAAAGTAATTTCTGCATATTTTTCACTCTTCAATTGATTTTTCTGTGGCCCGAGCTGTGTTTTCTTTATTTATTTTCACTTCTTTATGTGTTTCTTACTGCTGTGTTAATGGACTTCAGCATCTATGCACACAGGCAACAACATTAGGTTTGCAGTCAAAAGGACCCTAAGATACATATCCATATGCATCTTGAAGAAGACTTAAAAGTTCTTGCCACCCTTTTGAAGCACCCATACCATGTATTTAAACTTATTAGAAACACTTACCATCCAACCCAATACTATATTCATGGCTGACTTTAATTACCCCACTATTAACTGGGAATCCTATACAACATCAAATGTACATGCACAGAGATTCCTGTATTTTGTAAACTCAACCCCTGGACCAGATAGTCAATACACCGACCAGGGGTGCAACCATACTGGATCTGGTCCTTACTAATATGGGAAAGTGCTGCACATTCCTTACTGTAATGCCTTCCCTGGTAAGGTCAGACCACAAAATGATCTCCTTTGAAGTAAAAATAAAACCTAGACCCCCAGCTAAACTGGGAACATTCAGGAACTATTCTAAGGCTCTTCTCCTGCTATTAAGTGAGAACCTGTCAAAATGTCAAGCCCCTATAAACCCTTAGAACACTTCTGCCTATGCAGAACTGTTCACACAAACCCTGTACAAGCATGTTAATAGCTGCATAGAGGCAGCTGTACCCACTAGGAAGAAGTACACAACTAACTCAAAAAACAAGCCACCCTGGTGGAATCACAAAATCAATCGGATGTATAACTGGAGGAAGAAACTCATGGCATAAATTAGGAAGTGCAGCACCCAGCAGGATAAAAGCACTCTCATTAAACTAAACAAACAACTCAGAGGACAAAGTCTACCAAAACCAAATTTGAGGTAAGTTTGGCCTCCCAGGCCAAGGACAACCACAAAGCATTCTTTGGCTATGTCCGCAACCTCAAAGGCAATACACAATTGTGTGCAGAGCTCATTGTAAATGGAGCCACCTATACTGAGACAAAAGATATAGCAAACCTCCTGGCTGATAAATTCAGCTCCAACTTTACTCCTCTCTCCCCCTCAACCTTCCCTCAGGAAATATCAAATATAACTCCCCCTACTATCACTAGGGAACAGGTCCTTAAAGCTCTCTCTAAGACTAAGAACACTGCATCAATGGGCCCAGACAATATCCCAGGATGCCTTCTAAATAGCATGAAACATGACCTATCAGGGCCTCTGGAATTACTATTTAGCTGTAGCCTCCAAACAGGCTTTGTGCCTCATGAATGGAAAAGGGCAACAGTCATCCCTCTGCACAAAGGTGGGCCATCTACTGACCCTGGAAACTACATACCCATAAGTCTCACTAGTTTTATTTGTAAAGCCATGGAAAGAATTATCATGGAGATGATCAACAGTGATATAGTAAACCTCCAGACACTGGACTCAACCCAGTTTGGTTTTGTAAAGGGCAGATCATGCCTATGCAACCTGGTGGACTTCTTTGAGAAGGTCACAAAACCAATGGATGAGGGCAAAATCATTCACACTGCCTACCTTGACCTGGCCAAGGCATTTGACACAATACCCCACTTGGGGCATTGTTGACAAACTCAAGAGGTTAGGTACAAACCCGTATGTCACCCAGTGGATAACCAACTGGCTCACAGACAGGACACAGGAAGTTAGAATTGGGGAATCCACGTCTACAAAGAGGCTAGTTACAACTGGAGTCCCTCAGGGATCAGTCCTTAGATCGCTCCTTTTTGGCATTTACTTCGCAGAAGTCAAGGCCAATGTCAGTGGTCTCTGGCTGACTAAATTTGCAGAAGATTGCAAATTAGGAGCTGTCACTGAATCCCACACCAACACAAATGTTCTCCAGAAGGGGCTGACACAGACAAACAACTGGTGTCAGAGTCATGGACTAAAACTAAATGCCAAAAAATGCATAACAGTATCCTTTGAGAAGTCATCCATCCCTGGTAACTATCATATTGACAACACACCCCTTAGAGTTGACCCAGTAGTCAGGAACTTAGGGACACACATATATTGTAATCTAGCCTTTTATCATCACATGTCTACAGTGGTGAGGAAATCATTCTATGCTGGGCAACTTAGGAAAAGGTGTTTCGGTTTACCTTTAAATACGCGAATTGCACAAGTGCGAACATGCATAAAGGCAACTCTAATAAGCGAAAAATAACCGCAAAAATACAAAAAATATAGAAAATCACATAGTGGATTAATTTTTTCGCTTTTTTTGCTCTTTTTCGAAATATAACCACCACACACATCTCCCCATGTTTTCCATCAAGCCATACACATAAAAGCAAACATTAAAAGTGATTCCTTCAATGAACGTGCCACAATAAAGTCCCGTGTTCACAGTAATCAATGTATAGCTTCCTCAATTCTATTCTGTGTCATTAATCCCCCAGAAAGTGATGTGATCCACAAATACCGAGTGCAAGGATGAATACAGTCATGAGAAGGAGCAGTATTTTGCAACTAATTTAACAAATCCCCTAGGAGTGAACTCAGTATATTTCTTCAGTAGATTTGTAAAAGATGCTTCTTTAACCAACAGTCTTCTACATTTTGGTGAGGAAGGCAGACATAACAAAAGTCGGGTTCATATTAAAAACACGAATGTTTACTTACCCAAACACCTAAACGCCGACACGTCTTCATCGAACCGCAAAAACATCGATCGTCCTGAAGCGTGAAATCTGAAATGTCGAATCGTCATAGTTGGCCCTTCTGCGGTCTAGCTCCGTATGGTAAGCGTGCGATAGTTACAGACCTTAGGGTTAGGGTGCAGGTTAAGGTAAGTGCATAGATGGTAATGTATGTTAGAGTTAGTGTAGGATTAGAAGTAGGGTTTTATTAAGTGTATGTGTGTGGATTATTTAGTTTGTTTGGGTATAGCTTTTTCAGGTAAGTGTGTGATGGTTACGGACCTTAGGGTTAGGGTGCGGATTAAGTTAAGTGCATACATGGTGGTATATGCAAGATTTAGTGTAGGGTTAGAAGTAGGGTTTAGTTTAGGGTTAGAAGTAGGGTTTTGGTAAGTGTATGTATGTGGCTTATTTAGTATGTTTGTGTAGGTAGTATGTAGCAGGCGGTGGGATGGGACAAGTATGACATTTCGAGTTTTTGAATTTTGTGGTTTAGGGCATTTGGTGTATTTGCGGTTCGCGGAATATGTGTCGGCATTTAGGTGTTCGGGTAAGTAAACATTTGTGTTTTTAATATGAACTCCAAAAGCCTACATCTCAAATCATCAACATGATTTTGCTTGAGTTACACAGCTTGTAGTATGTCAAGCATATAAAGTGTTTTCTTACCCAACAAACTACGTAGCTGCCTGTGCCAACCCTCGACTGCATTCTGGCTACGAGGGTAGCTCATACCACAAGTGTTGTACTGATTCCAAAAAGTGCAATCAAACAAAGGAGGCACTTGTTCACTTGTATTTCCCCTCATACCATAGCGCCATGGCCTGCCATATATATAGGTTTCCTTAAAGAAGGTACACAATGGCCTACCCTCCTCTGGCATGTCAGCTTCGATTTCAAGGAAAGCATTACATATGTCCCCAGGGTCAACAAATGCTAATGCAGGTATCTCCTTGCACAGCATTGCAAAGGATATACTGCTTCGAAAGTGTCCTGCCAAATGTTAACGTTGTATATTTCTCCACACAATTTGGCACAAATGAAACCAACAACCCTTGGTTAATGTGTTAGGCAGATGTTTCTGAATGGAATTCACTGCAGCCCTTTCAAAATCAGTTACCATATTGGGAAGTAATCTAAATTCATTTTCACTGCACAATTGCAAAACTATTCTCCAAAACATATCATAACATCTTTCACTTTTTCTGGGCAATGTCCCACACACATCAGGTACCACCTTTCTGTTCACTCCACCTGTCAGTGCACAGTGTACAGTATACACTTGTCTACATTCAGTAGTGTTGATTGGAAAGGTCCCATCCGCCATTAGGTATTCTGACTCACAAAGCATATTCAAATTATCCCTGGTGGTTATAACAACAACATTGGTATCACCTTCATTATCTGAACTATTTTTGATAACAAAGGAACCATTATTCAAAGGTAGCATGTCAGCACTCAGTTTCACTGAGATTCTGGAAGCCATTGCACATATCCAATTTCTTCCTGTACCTCTGCCTCCCAATGGTTTGCTTAATGACACTGGTATTTGGTAACTCATTGACAACATCAGTTGATGTACCGGCTAGGACTTCTGCAACTATTTTGCAGGGGTCCTCCACAGATCGCTCAGCACAAAGTTTCAACTGTTTTTTTACTCTCATCGCCTCTCCTTGCACTACATCGGGGGCATGGTAATGTGGTGTGCTTTTCATCAGCCTATTGCCATGTACATCTGTTTCAGTTACGCATCTACCTTTACACCTTTCTCTATTTTTCCTTGTACAACACCAATACTGCTTGACCTGAACAGCCTTTTCTTGGTAATACTGATACCCGTCAACTAGCAACAATTCCAGTCCCTTCTGAGTCCTACTTGTGCGGTATACTGAATTCACTTTGCCTGGTGCATAGTCCTGTGAAGTTCCTTCCCCAGCCTGTAACACATGTAATACACATTCACTACTGTAAAGTACTGCACCATACAAACATAACATCTAATACACTTTATACCATTTTGTATGCCATAGCAACATTACAAGTTTATAACAACTGTTAGCCTGACACGGTATGGCCAGCTGAAATAACATTTAAATACTACATGTATTTCGCACATATATTGCTTAGGATAGCTTTGAAAGCTTACACATATTTCAAACACTATTCCTGCTATATGCTGACTCATTTTACTTGCTGTTTATAATAAACTGTAGATATTGTTACCTCCATAGTCCTCTGATCGTCCGATTCAAATATTTATCCTAAACTACTGAACTCCACTACCAACGTGCAGATCAAACTATGCTGGGAGCAGGAAAGATTTTTACAGGATGCCAGAGATATGTTATGATGTATGTGACATTGCTTAAGGTCGTACTGCATATGTGCGATTGTTTAATATGCAAATTGCATTCTAGATTCGACCTTAACCGATTCGCACATATGGGAGTCGCATATCTGCTATCTTGCAAATGGTAGTTCGACATTCCAACATTCACCCGTATGTGATTCATGGTATTAAAGGTAAACCGGTGTTTCATCTAAGTCCAAGGAAGTCATTGTTCCACTGTATTCGGCATTCATCAGACCTATCATTGAGTACAATGCCCCCTTTGGTAGGTACCTAACCAGGCATAGCCTACAACTGGAACGTCCACAGAGGTTCCTCACTAAAAGAATACAGAGCATAAGTAATAAGACCTATGCAGACCGTCTCAAGGCTCTATCCCAGTATTCTGTCTCCTACAAGCTTTTGAGGGGGAGATCTATGCCTGGCATACCGGGCATTGTCAGATCTCACTCTAATGGACCTCCTGCATATCCAAAAAACAAACAGCACCAGAATTACCCATTCTGAAGACTTAAACCTTGCTTGTGATATAAATAGGACCTGCCAGAGAGATAGGTATGTATCCCAGAGACTACCCCATCTATGGAACAAGCTTCCCATCCATGTGAAGCAGATTTCCTCCCTAATCTAATTCAAGTGCAACTTGGACAAATGGATGGGAAACCGGAAATGCATACCTGGTTTGGCACCTGTGTCTCTAATGCAAACAGATGACCTGTAAATGGTTTATCTCCCAGGCCCATGCTTACACTTATCAAGTGTATCAGAACTTGTCAGAGATTTAGGATGCATGGCTAGGCTTAAAAAGGCCCTTGTGATCATTAGCCTAGTAAACACCTATGACCCTATGAACCTAAGAACCTATAAAGAAGACAAATACATGTTTAAAGCAGTTTAAGCTTTGTTAGAAAACAGATGAATGTAAACACCCAGCAATTTAGTTAAATTAATTTAATATGGAAAATCTGTGGACTGCTTCACAAAATACTCCATTGGAAGGATATTTTATTGTCTTCTTGTTTTGTTATGAATCTACACTAATAATTGCTCTTTACTCTGTCCTTTACTTTCCTAAACCTGATGTATGCTGGGCACTTATTTTTCATTCATTTCTACATTTACCCACGGTGGTGGTGCTGTGGTAGCATTGTCGCCTCACAGTAAGACCCTATCCGGTTTGATTCTCAGCTAGAGCGTCTTCTGCGTGAAGACATGCGCGAATGGGTATACCTTCATTGAAGGTTGTGTGTCAGGGCTGGTAACTTGGCACGTAAAAATCAACTACCAATCATGAGCGGACTGGAGTTCCACTGTGGCGACCCCTAGCCGGGAAAAGCCGAAAGACACAACAACATCTTCCCCCTATTACATCCATTTAATTTGTCAAATGTTATGTCTGTCTCAAAATGTCACTGCTCACCATGCTTTGTACATTGTTATAACTAGCTAAACAGTGAATCGAGAAAAGGGTACTTACTGATGAGTGAAACTAGAAATTATTTTTTCTGTCTACAGTATTGCCCTGGAATGTACCTGTGTCCTGTTTTAAAGCAACACTTTAGTGAAAGAACCGATGTTTGCTGTGAAGTACAACTAAGTGTGTGTAGATATACGTCTTCCTTTCAATTTTTGTACTTGGAATCGGTTGCTCAAAATAACCAAGAAGAGCAAGATGTTTCAGAATAACACTTCTATTTGCTTTCATTACATGTTACATTAAGAGATTTGAGACTTTAATTCCCTCTGCCAATCATATTTCATTGGGTATGGCCTCAAGTGAGAGGCCTGTATAAACTTTTCCCCAAGGAAATGTGGACACTTTATAGAGGGGAAATACCTCAAAGACCATTTGACAGGGACTTTCCAACAACCAATAAAACTTACTCCAATGTAAGGACACTTCAAAGCTGGTTGCATTGCTTGGGGCTGTAAGGTTGACGTCTCACCCAGCAGAAGAAAGTCAGTCAGTGAGTTGCCTGTTTAGTCTTCTAGCTGTAAATGACCAGCCTTTGATGTGTCTGGTGACAATCAAGTCCATCAGGTTGTTCTCAAGCACATAGTGGATAACTAACTGTACTGTTATTCTCACTTATGGGAGAGCAAGATAAAAGCAAAACACTTGCTGAAGATATAAACAGTTTGTCTAATAAAGAGAAATAGAACAGTTCCACTGAATATAAAGTTACTCATGGACTCAAACAAAAGTGACACACTGCAAAAAGAACTTTCTAGAACTTTCTACAGCAATCCAATGAGTCATTTTTTTTCTGCCTCATGCATCTCTCACATTGGGGTACCTGTCAACACCATTAAATAAAACAGTCAGCTCTGAGACAGCTCTATTAGGTTCATAGGTTGGTACTAGGCTATCGGCCCTAGGGCCTATACAAGCCTAGCCATAACAATTCCCTGGCTATTTCTTCCCACACTATTTACTTCCCTGGACCCCTGTCTAGCAGTGTGACTGACGTGATCCCCATACTTTGGCTACTAAAGTTTTCCGCAAATATCCACAATATAACACGTTATTACATGCTTCTAGCATGCACCCACGCCACACCATCAGAAACATACCGGTATCACAGTTAATGCGTATGAAGCGTCTCAGTTCTGCTAAATCAGATTATGAGGCGGCCAGTCAACATTTGTCAACAGAGGGTACAAAACACAGGACATCAATAAAGCATGGGTACGAACCTCTGAAATGAATAGAAAGACCATGTTGGATTACAAGATAACTTCTACAGATTCCAGGACAACTAACATCAGATTTATAACAACATATGGTAGAAATTATTATGTCTTCAGAGACATTATAAACAAACACTGGAATATACTAATGGCCAATGAACAACTTAGAGTGGTTTTAGGGGAAGAATGTCAATTTTCATACAGGAAAGGAAAAACATTGGGTTCCTTACTATCCCACTACAAACATATAGGTAGTGGGGGAGCTATTCACAAACAACTTACCATCACGGGATATGAACTGTTGGGTACCTTCCCGTGTGGCCATTGTGGATCCTGTAAACAGATCACTAAGTCCAAGCATTTTTCAAGTCGCAACACTAGTAAGGTATTTGATTGTAAAATCTTTGGCAACTGTAGTAGTGATTGGGTTGTTTACTTGGCCTCATGTCATTGTGGGGCATTTTATGTGGGACAGACATCCAGGCCACTTAGGACACGCATAAATGAACATCGGAGTGACATCAAAAATAAAAGGGAAACAAATGCTTTATATCGGCATGTGTTAAAACATCAACAAGCACAATTCATGTTTATGATTATAGACAAAATTGTTGGGGATCGTAGTAATACACAAGGTTGGCATGGTATATTGAATCACAAGGAGAGATACTGGATTATTGGTCTGGGTGCATTGTTCCAGCCTGGACTCAATGACCATTTATAACTATAATTGCATGGTGAATGGTATCCGTTCAGTATCAAATTCAACATTTTAATTATGTGGCTCACTATGTCTGCCTGTAATTTAGGATTAGTCACGAGGAAAACTTTAAGAATTCCAACTAGCACAATTGTATCACAATTTCCATATAAAATTACTCAGATGGAAGTTAGTTTTCCCACTTATTTAATATGGATAACTGTCCTTGAATTTATTGAGTTTGTTACACATACTCTTAATGTGTAAACAATACTGTTTAATATCAGCCTTATATATGTTATATTTTTTCCATATTGTTGTTTAATGTAATTTATTTAATACAACAAACATAATTCTTTAAGGTCCTGACATATTATTAGCTCACTAATAATATATATTACATTACATGTTTATTATATTTTTTACAGGACAGGATTATAGCTTTGGTCCTTTGCATTTTGTTTTTTATATCTTATTTAATACATTCATGTATTATTCATGAGCTCAGGTTTTTTACCAATGCTCATTGTTGATTTTTGAGTATAAATTTGTTTATTCTATTATATATGTTTGTTACTCTTACACTGAAGAAGGCATGCTTATGCCGAAACCGGTTTGTTAATTTGGGAATTAAAGTCTGAATTTCCACCATCTGTCTTAGGCTGGTTAAATTTTATATAACTGCAACTTGCTGGCCAACTGTGTTTGTTTGTGGTACTTTCCAGCCGTGCATCACCCACGTGCACAGCAATTGGTTTGGTCTTTGAATTTCCTTTCTCCCATCCAATCGTCAAGGTTCCTTTGGAAGAGGGCCAAAGAGGTGCTCTTCTTTACACGTATGGGCAGTCTATTCCAGAGTCTGGGGAGTCTCTGGGTCAGGAACCTATCCCTGTAGCATGTTTTGTTTATTGTGATGACAAGGTTTAGATCCCTGAAGCGTGTGGCTGTGAGGGATTGGGATTTCTTTAAGTATAGCATGTCCAACAGCAGTGGGTTTGACATGGCCTTGTATGCTAAGCAGAGATTGCCTCTGAGTAGATGATATGCAACAGAGTATAGTTGGAGTTTTTTAAGGTGGTCAGCATAGGGCATCTGCTTTAGGCCTGTGATTCTTTTAGTGAGGTATTTCTGTGGCCTTTTCAGTTGTTGCATATGTATTGAGAGGTACATACCAAACAAGGCACTGCATTCTATAATGGGTCTAATGAGGGATGAGTACAGTGGGACAATGACCTCCTTTTTTCTGGATGAAAAGGCCTTAGTGATGAGGTATGCCACATAGAAGGATTTCCTGACTGTTGTGGTGATGTGGTTATCGAAGGTGAGACCACTGTCCACCTGTGTCCCTAAGTCTCTTATCACATTTTCGGTGTTTAGTGTACTGTCACCTATGTGGTAGTTCACGGGTACATGTTTTTTCCCAAAGGGGATAATTATACATCTCTTGGCATTGAGCTTGAGCCCATGGCTCTGGCACCAAGCATCTGTTTCTGTAAGGCCCTTTTGTAGAGTATCCACATCATTTGGGGATTCAATAATGGCTCCCAGTTTGCAGTCATCTGTGAACTTTGTTAGCCAGAGTCCCTTAGTGTTGGCCTATACTTCAGAGAAGTAGATGCCAAACAAGAGCGGCCCCAAGCCTGAACCCTGAGGTACTCCACTTGTCACTTGTCTGGAGCTGGATTTGGAGTCAGCTACTTTTACAGTGTGGGTTCTGTCAGTAAGCCAGTTGGCAACCCATCGATTGACATAGGGATTAATGCCCAGCTTAGTACGTCTAGCTATGATTTCAGAGTGGGGGATGGTGTTAAAGGCCTTGATGAGGTCCAGATAGGCTGTGTGGACCGCCTTACCCTCATCCACGGCTCTGGAGACTGATTTGAAGAAGTCAGTCAGGTTCAGGAGACAAGATCGGCCCTTCACAAACCCAAACTGGGTGGGGGTCCAGTGTTTGAAGGTTGCCAATGTCTTTGTTTATAAGTTCCATGATAATATGTTCCATGGCCTTGCAGATCAGGCTCATCAGACTGATGGGGCAGTAGTTCCCAGGATCCAAGGTGGATCCCCCCTTGTGGAGTGGGATAACTGTAGCTGTGCGCCACTCAGTGGGCATGAAGCCTGAGATGAGGCTATGATTAAACATGACACTTAGGTGAGGTGCCAGTTCATTTTGTAGTTGATGTAATACACAGCCCGGGATGTCATCTGGTCCCATGGATGCTGTATTCTTAGCTTTGGAGAGTGTGTTTTTTACCTGTGTGGCCATTATTACTGGAATTTGGCAATATTCCGGTATTGAGATGGGCTGTTTAGGGGTTGAGAGGGGGGTGAAGTTGGCACTGAATTGATCTGCCGGGATATTGGCAGTATCCTTGGGATCAGTATATTTAAGGCCATTCTATTGTAGCTCAGAGCAGATCTGGGCATTGCCATTTAGATTCTTGACATAGTTATAAAATGCCTTGTGGTTGTCTTTGGAATCTTTGGCAATTTTCTTTTCATAACTAGCTTTTAGAGGAGATCAAACACCTCTTGATCATGGTGTAGAAGCCTCAGGTGATATGGCTGCATTGTTTTTGGTTTTGACAAAACAATTCCTTCCTTTCTCAGTTTTGTACAGCTAGCTTTTCTTATTCTATTTCCATTTCAGATTGTCAAAGTAACATATGAAATACATAGCATATTTTTCATATAGTTAAACTTTATTACACAAAACACATTTCCATATCACTCTTGCAGTGCAATCCTCATGCATGATGCACTTTATAACCACCAGCTGCTGGCATGTTTCCATTTATATCCCTAACTACAGTCTTATCTTTTCCATTAGACACAGCCCCAAATTGGTATTTACATCCGATATTTTAAGTTAATGTCATACAGTATATTATGTTCTCATGCAGTCCTCAAGTCTTCTTCTTCTTCTTCTTCTACTTATTCTTTCAGCTTTTCCCAGTTAGGGGTTGCCACAGTGGATCACCTGTTTCCATTTCTTCCTGCCCTCTGCATCTTGCTCTCTCACACCAACCACCTGCATGTCCTCTCTAACCACATCCATAAACCTTATCTTAGACTTTCCTCTTTTCCTCTTACCTGGAAGCTTCATCCTTAGCATCCTTTTCCCAATATACAGAGCATCCCTCCTCAGCACATGTCCAAACCAACGCAATCTCGCCTCTCTGGCTTTGTCTCCAAACTTTAAAACAAAACATGTAGAAATAAATAAATATGCAAAGCTAAAAAATGCAACAGCATAATGCATACATGAAAACAAAAAACATTTAAAAAAGGAAGAATGTATATTTTTTAAAAAAGCAAAGTTTTAACCTAAAAATCACATGTACAATCATATACATAAAGAGAAAATCTCATAATCTAGATCTACTCATTCTAACCAAAATAGGTTTAAGGCTGACAGTACTATTCAAACCAGGGGGTGAGTCACCCATCAATCTAATTATCCAGTTGTATTCTTTAATTTCTAATTTGTTATTGATATCACCACCTCTGGGTGAGGGTGAAACATGGTCTATAGCTTTAAATTTAAATACATGCTGTTCACCAAAACATAGCCTGTGTTTATATAAAGCATTAGTGTCCACACATCTTCGGATTTCAGACTTGTGTTCTGTGATCCTATCTTTAAGTTTACGTGGTTTTACCCACATAGAAAGAGTTGCATAATACACAGGTAGCGAGGTAAACCACGTGGGTGGTAACACAAGTAGCAGTTACATTGAACCTAAACAGCTTCTTACTGACTGGGTGTTCAAAGATACCTAAATGTTCATCATCAATGTCATCACAGCACGAGCAATTATAACATTTTCGTGTGCCCATAGTGCTGGATGGATGTGTTGTGATATTTGTAGGAAAATCTTTGTAACAGAGGACACTCTTGAGGGTTCTCATGTTACGATATGCAAAAAAATGGGACATTGCCCAGCATTGCTTTTAACTCTTCAGATGCCATCAAGATTAGCCAATTCTTATGGATAATACGTTTAATACATGGTGTTTTTGTACTGAACGAAGTAACGTATCTTACTTTCATCTCATTCTGGATGGACACATTGGGCAAGCCAACAGCTTGTGTTTCTATGGCGTCATTTAACATAACAGGGGCCACCCTCGACTTTCTTCCCTCTAACACATTTAGTTTCTCATTATTTAAGATGGTAGCATCATAACCACTATTAGTGAAATCAGCTATCATCTCATTCAACTGTTCGGAGAAGCTGAGATCTTCCGTGTTAAACCTACTGGCTCTATAAAATTGAGACCTGACAGTACCTCTAAAGACATGTGGCGCATGCATACTACTTGCATGAGTGTACCTTCCTGCACAGACTTCCTTTCTATGGAGGCTTGTTCTAAGTGTACCACCATCAATACTCAAGTTGATATCTAAAAAATTAATAGTAGTTTCAGATGAACACATTTTGAACTTCAGAAAAGATGAGATTGAATTGATGTACAGCATAAAATTATTCAAATCCTGTAACGTGCCCCCCCAAATCAAAAAACAGTCATCCACAAATCGTTGAAAGAACTTTACATTATCTTTATATGGATTCAAACCACTAAATAATGTTTCCTTTCCCACTGGTATAAAACTAGGTTGGCATAAGTACTGGCTACCGAAGTACCCATAGCCACACCTGTGAGCTGAAGATACAAGGATTCATTAAAAAGGAAAACATTATTTCTCAACACCACATCCATGAGAGTACATATTTTTTCAATTTTGTGGAAGTTGGGATCAGGACATGAGAGTAAGAATTCCCTCAACAAGTCCAGGCCAATATCAGTTGGGATGACAGTAAACAAAGATAGATAGTACCAGTGGGAATGGAAACATTTATTTAGTGGTTTGAATCCATATAAAGATAATGTAAAGTTCTTTCAACGATTTGTGGATGACTGTTTTTTGATTTGGGGGGGCACGTTACAGGATTTGAATGATTTTATGCTGTACATCAATTCAATCTCATCTTTTTTGAAGTTCAAAATGTGTTCATCTGAAACTACTATTAATTTTTTAGATATCAACTTGAGTATTGACGGTGGTACACTTGGAACAAGCCTCCATAGAAAGGAAGTCTGTGCAGGAAGGTACACTCATGCAAGTAGTATGCATGCGCCACATGTCTTTAGAGGTACTGTCAGGTCTCAATTTTATAGAGCCAGTAGGTTTAACACGGAAGATCTCAGCTTCTCCGAACAGTTGAATGAGATGATAGCTGATTTCACTAATAGTGGTTATGATGCTACCATCTTAAATAATGAGAAACTAAATGTGTTAGAGGGAAGAAAGTCGAGGGTGGCCCCTGTTATGTTAAATGACGCCATAGAAATACAAGCTGTTGGCTTGCCCAATGTGTCCATCCAGAATGAGATGAAAGTAAGATACGTTACTGCTCAGTACAAAACACCATGTATTAAACGTATTATCCATAAGAATTGGCTAATCTTGATGGCATCTGAAGAGTTAAAAGCAATGCTGGGCAATGTCCCATTTTTGCATATCGTAACATGAGAACCCTCAAGAGTGTCCTCTGTTACAAAGATTTTCCTACAAATATCACAACACATCCATCCAGCACTATGGGTACACGAAAATGTTATAATTGCTCGTGCTGTGATGACATTGATGATGAACATTTAGGTATCTTTGAACACCCAGTCAGTAAGAAGCTGTTTAGGTTCAATGTAACTGCTACTTGTGTTACCACCCACGTGGTTTACCTCGCTACCTGTGTATTATGCAACTCTTTCTATGTGGGTAAAACCACATGTAAACTTAAAGATAGGATCACAGAACACAAGTCTGAAATCTGAAGATGTGTTGACACTAATGCTTTATATAAACACAGGCTATGTTTTGGTGAACAGCATGTATTTAAATTTAAAGCTATAGACCATGTTTCACCCTCACCCAGAGGTGGTGATATCAATAACAAATTAGAAATTAAATAATACAACTGGATAATTAGATTGATGGGTGACTCACCCCCTGGTTTGAATAGTACTGTCAGCCTTAAACCTATTTTGGTTAGAATGAGTAGATCCAGACTATGAGATTTTCTCTTTATGTATATGATTGTACATGTGATTTTTAGGTTAAAACTTTGCTTTTTTAAAAATATACATTCTTCCTTTTTTAAATGTTTTTTGTTTTCATGTATGCATTATGCTATTGCATTTTTTAGCTTTGTCTCTAAACTTTCCAACTTGGGCTGACCCTCTAATATACTTATTCCTAATCCTGTCTACCCTCGTCACACCCAGTGCAAATCTTAACATCTTTAACTGTACCACATCCAGCTCTGACTCCTACCTTTTTGTCAGTGCCACTGTCTCCAACCCATATAACATAGCTGGTCTCACTACCCTTTTGTAGACCTTCCCTTTCACTCTTACTGGTACTCGTCTGTCACAAATCACTCCTGACACTCTTCTCCACCCCCTCCACCTTGCCTGTACTCTCTTGTTCACCTCTCTTCCACAATCGCCATTACTCTGAACTGTTGATTCCAAATATTTAAACTCATCCACCTTCATCAACTCTACTCCCTGCATCGTCACCATTCCTCTTTCCTCCCTTTCATTCACACACATATATTCTGTCTTAGTCCAGCTGACCTTCATTCCTCTCCTCTTTAGAGTATATATCCACCTCTCCAGGGTCTCCTCAACCTGTTCCCTACTCTCACTACATATCACAATGTCATCTGCAAACATCATAGTCCATGGGGATGCCTGCCTGATCTCGTCTGTCAACCTGTCCATCACCACTGCAAATAAGAAAGGGCTCAGAGCTTATCCTTGATGTAATACCACCTCCACCTTAAACACATCTGTCTCATGCAGTCCTCAAGTATGGTGTACCATATCTAATTTATCTGCTTCATTTCCTGTCCGTACCTCCCACCCCCACCCCCGGTTTCCCTTTGAATCCACCCTTGCCATCCTCCTGATATGATTTACACTCTTGTAGTATTCGATTACCTTTTTATCAATGCTTCTTTATTTTTTCCTCCAGTCCTTTCCTAATTCTAGTCAGTTTCTGCCATCCTATCCCTATGTCCTGCAAACATTTGTGTAATTCTCGCTCCTATATTGTTTTTGTCTCCTTCCAATTTTGAGTGATGGTGATCTAAGCTTTAGTATTCAGTAGTCTGATAATGTTCTTTTCTCTTTCTTTATCCCTCAGATACAGAATTCCAAAGCATGCTCCGTTTCCTTTTGAAATATGTTTCCCCAAGTCATCTGTCCCTCAATCCAGGCTTCTTGTGCTCACCCACAGTCCAAGAACATGTACATCATTCCTGACTCCTCCTCCTGACACCTGCAGTATTTACCATCCTCCTTTCCACCTTCCTTTACCAGTCTCATGGGAGGTAGATACCATCCATGCATTACTCTCAAGCTTGGATTCATAGCTCTCAACTGTCCAGATTTTCGTAGAATGTCCAGAATTCTGGCTCATATTTTTTGGTCTGTTCCTTATAAAATGTGTGGTTTTCTGCCAAATCACTGGGATGATCTGAGGACTAAAGTCACTAAATAATGACATACATTCCAGTTTCAGACTTCAAATCCTTTAGAAAATGGGTGTTAAAACAAACCCTGTTACTCTAGCAAATTTCTAAGTTTAAAACAGCAATATTTAAAACATGTCCCTATTTTTGGGCCTTTGCCCCCCCTCATTTTGTTGGGCTTTGTCCAGATTTCTTGTAACAGGAGTTGAGTGGTATGTTTGATTTCCTGCTCCATGAACCTTCCTCATGTGCCTCACTGCCTGAAATGTTATCTGTCAGTATCCTACAGTTCTGTCCCATCCTCCTCCCTTTCCACAGTTCTTTCTTGTTATCCCTTCTTTGACCTTGTCCCTTCTTTTCCTTAACACTTCAGAGGCTTATTTTGTCCTTTGCTGGATTAACCTATTCTATTTCCTGAGGATGCCATCCTCTCTACTTTTGCCCTCCTTGGTTGCTTATTCCTTTCTCCTATTGCCCTCTATATTCTTTACCCAGGTCTCCCTGAGTACCAGGTAGTTCAATCACTGGACCCCTGGTATTCTGTATTTCTGTATTAACTCTTCCATTGTTTAAGATCTTTCCCCACCATCCATTTCTCTGCATACCAAATCTTCACCTCAAATTATTCCAGTTCTCCACCAAATGTCTTTGTTTTCTTCTCTAGGTCCACCACCTTTCTGTTCCCATAGTTTTTTTAGGTTCCCTTCACCCCATTTCATGCATCCCAGTTCTTTTAATGCGGTTTCTTTCATGTTCTTTAGTAAGCTTCTCTATGTCTCCCTCTCTATACTCTCTTTTCTTAACCTCCTTCTCATCTCTTTCTGTCCTGTGAATGATGTAAAATGTCAGTGCATATATTGGGATATGCGGGAGTCCCAGCCCCTCCCTTTTTCCTGTTCATTCTCATTTTTGCCCAGCTCAGTCTTTTCCCTTGCCTTTACTGGCCCAGTCTTCTATATATTTTTGTATTTGTTGTTGCCTTTTTTCCAGATGTCTATGTGTGTGTGACGGAGTAGTTGGGGGGTTACTGGCCATATCATCATCATCATCATCATCATCATTTAGATGCATTAATTCTCCCAGTCACTGTGTAAGTCTTCCACCCCCACTCCCACACCACCACGTGGAGGGTATCCTTTTACCTTTCTTTCAGCTGTCTCTCTCATTGTGTTCCCAACACAAAGCCCTAGCTACTTGGGGAATGCTGCCTCTTTTATCTCCCCTAACCCCCCCTTTCTTCTTCTTTTTCTTAATCTTACTACCATTGTCTTTTTGCTGTTGCACTTGACTCCTGCCACTTCCTTAAACTTTTCAAATGTCTCTTTCATAGTTTCCATTGCTGCAGACACAACCTCTGAAATAACATGTAGTCATCTGCATACAATACAAACTTAGATTTTATCCCCTCCTTTTCTTTAAGCATTATACATTTTGTCAGACTTCCATTGCCAGCTCCTTGATCAAAACATGAACAGGCCTGGGGATAGTGGGCACCCACTTGGTCCCCCTCTCTATTATTGCCTCTTCAGATACTCCTCCATTTATGAGTATTTAAATTTATGGGTCCTAGTATAGCATGTATTCACCATATAAACATTTCCCCTGCCTGCCTTTGCTGCACAGTCCTCCATAGAAATTTCCACCTCACCATATCAAAGGCCTTCTTTAGATCCAAGAGCTCAATCCCACCTTTCTTTTCCTCCATATGCATATATTCCAGCAGGTTCCACAAGTTTTTTCCACCTTCCTTTCTTTAATGAAGCCATTTTGTTCTGCTGATCTTATTTTAGCAATACTTTATCCAGTCTGCCTGTCAACACCTTTGTCAAAATCTTAACATCTACATCAATCAAAGGGCTAGGCACATCATTTCAAATGTTATGTATCACAGTTATCCTGGCCCTTCTCATGCCTTAACATATTTTGCCTGAAGCTGTATTCTCTTGTATTCTTCCTCCTGAAGAACTTTCCTCATTTCCTGCCACCGCTTTCTCATTTGGAGAACTCAATTGGGGAATCCACCTCACCCTCCAACATTCCTATTCTTTATCTTGTATATGTATTTCATTTTCTCATCCCTTGACACCTCTGCATTCAGGTTGTCTCTTTCTTCATTTTCCAAAAAAAAAAAAAAAAAATATATATATATATATATATATATATATATATATATATATATATATATATATATATATATATACATATGTACTCATTATTTCTCTGGTTCCATTCTGAGACTTCAGTCCTTTCCTGTTGTTTGCAAATCTCTCTGTAGTATGATTTTAACCTTTCCCTGATTAGCTTTCCCTCTTCTAAATATTCTCCCTCCCCTCCCCTTATTCTTTGTACCTTTTTCTCTACCTGATTTTTCTTGTTTCTCTTGGCTAGTTGTTTTCCTTGTAACCCCCCACCTATGCATCAGCAGTCCCTCCAATACCACTGTTGAATTTCTTACTGAATAGCGATTTTGCACCCTAATTCCATTCATATTGCATTTTCTCTGACCCATACTGCTTCCTTCTACTTTCATTTCTTTCAGCTTCCTTCGGTACCTCAACTAGCTCTTTCTCCAGCTCCTCAATCACCCTCCCTTCTTTCTTTCAGTGCTCCGATTTTCTCCTGGCTGTGACCTTGATACCATCCTACCAGTGTTCTTCCGATTTATATCTGCCTTTATATTGTCCTGTTATGACTTCTTTATTAGTCCCTGCAGTGTTTCCTTGTTGCCTGTGTCCTACCGTTAATAAGTCACCCACCTCCTCCCATTTTCATCATTTTCTGTTCCTACACTCTTACTTTAAATCTCGCCGCTGCATCATCTGATATGTGTCACTCCTGCATTTGGACGTCTTCCATTAGGTTTTCCTTCTGTACTTGTACCTGACAAATCCTACTTCCCTGTACCAAAATATTTCATGTGAAGATGTACTACCTTTCATTAGATACACTTTCCTCCATATTTTCAGCTAACCTCCCTCTTTCATTGCTTGGCCTAGTTCTTGTCTCATCTTTTTGTTATATTCCCTCCCTCCTTCCATATATCCTGTATTTTTCTGGTTTTCTGGTTATGTTGTAGTTCCGCAATTATCTCTATTCCTTCTCTTCTTGTCTGTGCCCAATTAGCAAAAAGATCTTGTAGAATCCTTCTCCATCCCTGTTTGGTACATATATGTTTCCTGTTGTTCTGCATGCACCTTCCACCCTTTATTGTTAGATGATCCATCTACCCATCTCACTTTTTATCAGTTTCTCTATGGTTGTCTGAAACCTGTTATGAAATACAGTTGCTACTCCCTTCTTTCCTACCACTGCCTTTCTGTCTATTTCTCCCTTTGGGTAGAAATAACATCCTCTCCCTGTCTATGATTTTCAGTCTAGTTTCTTGTAATATAATGATGTCTTCCCCCACCCTCTTTAACTTTCCCTGTATTCTCATTCTTCTGATAGATTTGTTGAACCTTTAATATTTTCCTAGTTCTTTTTGCCCACCCCTCCCTGATTTATCAGTTGCTGCCATCCATTAGAATCCTTTCTCTGGCCTACCCGCCAAGCTGAACATTGTATTCTTTATTCACTCCCTACACTCAGACCCCTCCTCCCTGTCCCCAGCCTCTGGATACTTCCCTTTTGACTCTTGACTATGCAGGATAATTCCCTAAATGTGGGTCTTTTAAGACTTTCTTTTTTCCTTTCCAGTGTCCTTCACACTAATACGTTGTATGCCAACCCAGTACTGATGTTACAGTTTTTTATATTACAACATTCCCATTCTTTGGTCTGCCCACTGTTGCTTACCAGTTTGGTGCACCTGCTTCATTTGTGTGATAGTCTTAATATTTGTTTCAGCTTTACACCTCTTTACTGTACTGCTTATTCACCAGTGTACCTGTAGTCCATGTTTGTCTCTGAGCTGTTGTTTACTTTTCGTTTGTTTTCCCACATAAATTTCTTTTCCTGCCCCAAGCTGTTACATCAACAATTATTACCTAATTTATTTCTAAGACTTAGTCATTAAACTTATATTAAATGGAGTTTATCGTACATCAATAAGAAATTATTAAAAATAGAACACTTTCCTTGGAGACTTGCCCTTTTGCACCCCCCCCCCCGACTGCATCAAAGTTTTTATGTTTTTCTTGGGGCGTGTTTCACAAGATAAGAATCTGTTTCATCTCATACATCCTTTTTGCACTGTCCACAGTCACCTGACTTTCAGTGTACATTCCTTCCACTTATTTTTTCTTTCTTTCTTTCTTTCTTTGGTCACATTCAGTCTTTCTGTAGTCCTGCCTTCTAACTCTTTGACTATGATATCCATAAATGCTTCTATCCAGCTTGGTTAGGCCCTTGTTTGTCCAGCAGCATCCCGCATACCATCCTCCCATCTCCTTACAGCGCTGCTTTTTCTATCTCTGCCGTTACTATTTTCTCTATTTTTGTACCTAAATCTCCATTGTAAGAGGCTTCTCATTTTTCTGTCCCTTTGATATACCTCTTTCACTTGTTTCCCTTCCTCTTGTATATTTTCGCATCTCCTTCAGGTTGACTTTGTGATTTGTTTATTTCCTGCTCATTTCTTTTACAGTCATGTGACCACTCTGGACTTCCTGGTCTTATATAATTCCTGGTAGGGTTTTCAGCATCTGACATTGCACTCCCTATGGTATCCCTGCTTCACCTCTCCATCTAAGGTTGCCTTCCCAGTCCATGTATGGCAGATGATTCAGATTTTTAAAGGCTGTGTTGTTTAGCTGACAGTGATACTTTTTAACAAAACATCATCCATATTTTGTAGCCTGAACCATTCCCCGCTTCCTGATTAACTTCCAGAATTTCAGGATATTTCAACCATGCAGCTATTCCATTTATTCTTAGTTCGTTTAATACCTCCACCATAGTATTTCTTCTCATATAGATTGTTTCAGAGTAATCCTCAATCAGTTTTACGAACATCCCTACAAATTAAATAACATGAAGTCTTTCTGCTTGCATTATTATTTTATTTATCATAGCAAAGGAATGGGAACATGTCAAACCATGCCTGGATCTGCTTTCTGCTCCTGCTTGCTGCCACCCCACTCTGTGAATCCTCACTATTAGTATTTCTTGACTTTCTGTTATCACAAATCTCTCATGTAATAGCTGCATTACAAATTGCTCCAGTTCACTATTGCTCACTATCTCTTGTTCCTAGGTTCATAGGTGAGTAGTAGCTGCCATTAAGGACAATTTTAAGCCTAGCCAATTTCACTTTTTGTGCTTGAATTAACCTTTCCTCATTTGGTTAGAGACTGGCGTTACCCACCCCATGATTGATAATTATATATTACCCCTAATGAGAATAACTGTGATCATACTATATATAATTGAAGGGACCCATGCATGGGGTTTACAATCCATAGATCCAACTTGTGCTTAAGTATAGACAGGGGTGATTTTTTTGTTTTATGTGGGTGGGGAGTCTGTTCCAGAGCAGCACTATCCTCGACGACATATACTTGTCCCTTCAAATCATTTTGTAGATGTTGCAGAAGAGTTTTAGATCCCTTGACCAAGTATTTCTGATGCCATTTGACTTGCTGATGTGCAGTAAATCCATCAGTTTTGAGTCAGAGGATGACTTGAATGCTAGACACGTCACATCTTAGCAACCTGTAGTATACTAAGTATAGTGACAGGGCTTTGAATCAGTCCATGGAGGACATGTTGTTTAGGCAGTATATCCTTTTAGTAAGGTATCTGTGTGGGAATTCCAGTTGTTGCATGTTTCTGGACAGATACATGCCAAAGGGGGCAATATATTCAATGATTCGCCTAATAAAGGCAGAGTAAAGTATTCCAATCCAAGTCTTCTTTTCCAAGTACAGTAAACTTTCAGTTAACTGGAACTCAAGCAACTGACACTCTCAAGTAACCGGCAAAAAAAATCAAAGAAATACAGTACAATTTTCATATGTTGCACTTTTGCACCACCCCCCCCGCCCCCGCAGAAACATACCTTACGTTTTTAGAGTTTTAGAGTTTTAAAAAGGAAGATAGGAATAAATTTCCTCTCTCCCCAACCTGAGAACAAGCCAAAGCAAACAAATAGTACAGGGCACAGTATTAGGCCTATTTTAATAGTAACTCTCAAGCAACCAGAAACTTCAGTCAATCCCCATGGGTGCCAGTTAACTGAGAGTTTACTGTATTCGAATATTATTCCTCCTTAAGTGATTTACAGGTCAATCATCTTTTCAGCTCATTTTTTTATTATGTCTTTTAGTTCCTGTATTCTGTGAATCTGCTCTGCAGCTTCATCTGCTGCTTTACCTTCTTTCAGATATTGCAACTGCCCAAGTAGCCTTTCCACTTCTGTTTGTTGATGTTCTATTCTTTGCTTCGGGGAACCCACACACCCTAGCCTACCATGATTACTTTTTCAAACAAAATGCAAAGTTGCTTCTGCTCCTAGTTTGCAGGTTTGTTATCTGTCCCTCCTTCTGTTCCTGCTCACTCATTCTTTCTGATTTGCTTTCCTCCCCCTGGGAATGCTATTTTTATCCAAATGTCTGCATGCTCTATCCAGAGCATTGGGCTTTAGATATTCATCTTGGCTGGGTTCTCTAGTGCCCTCCAAAAATATATAACATATTTAATGCATTAACATAATTTACCTGTCGACAGTCACATCCCTAGATGTCTACATTTATCCTTAGATTCCAGAGTATCTTCTGAATAATCAACTTAAAAAGCATAAGCCAAAAAGTATTTGAATTATCTTGTGAACAGGTGGAGACAAGGGAAGCCACTCTCCATGCTTTAATGGTGGGGTAGAACAATGTGAAGGGAAATGCCTCTTGCAGCGGTGAAGGGGATCCACCCCAATGGCACATCCCAGTTGACACTTGATCCAGTAAATGGAAACTAATGAGCCAATTGGCCGTAAGGGACTGATAATTTGTAGACAGGTGAGGCACACTGAACAAAAAGATGTACAAGCAGCAAAGGACTTCTTACACTCACAGAAGTCAGTTGATTCACAATATTTGCACCAATACTGTAATATATTATTATGCTTATGTATCCATAATTGTATTTTCCTCTGATGGTACACAAATGATTTTTCATAACATGGATGCTGTACAACCTAGATATATATTGTCAGCACACCTTTTGTTTGGCTAGACATACGCTTTTAATAGTAATCAATTCATTTCTGAGTGCTTGTTCCCTGAAATATTTACAGAAAATATGAAAAGTTATGTTTAATTTACAGATAGACAGAAAGATAGTTAGAGATAAATGTAGATTTATAGTAACACGGAATACCTCTCAAGATATAAAATTTGCAGTGCAAATATCAATGACGGTTTTCTTCACTATCATCTAAGGTTTTATCTGATGCCATGCAACAGTATTTTAAGTCACGTGATCTTGGAAATATTAAGATACACATGGAAATATTATATATCTTCATAAATACTAGCAAACAACTAACAGTATAGATGTCCTATGAGGACACTACTAATATATTTTTATACCTCTTACAATGACATTTCACAGTGAGCCACCCACACTGCTCGCAAAAATGTGAATGGAAATATGAAAATATGAGTAATAATTGACAAACAGTAATTAGCACTTTCACTGCAGATCATTGTAGATTAACAATTTTAATGTAATTTTTTACTTACATTTGCTCTTTCTTATGCTGCCTATTATTAACTGGTAGGTCACTTAGTTAAGAAAGTCAGTCCAAAAAAAATGTCAGGGCCCCATAAAGAACTATGGGTGCTACAGGGCATTATTTATCAGATAACCTGAAGCAAAGTCATGTAGTATTGAGCTATTTCTTGAATATATATAAAATAAGAAAGATTTTCTTATTTCTGTAGTATTTATACGGTTTGATATTTTTCCATAAAAAATGGGACTGTATTACATCAAATCACGCTATGCCAAGAGTCATCTTTGAAATCCAAACTGCAGTGAGCAAGTCCAAAAATACTTGAGTAGATTTAGAGTTTTCATCTAATGTTATTATATTGGGGCTATTACATATTTCCTTTGAAAACTGTGGTGGTGGTGCTGCGGTAGCGTTGTCGCCTCATAGCAAGACGTTGTCCCGTTTGATTCTCAGCTACAGCGTCTTCTGTGTGGAGACATATGTGAATGGGGCATGCCTTCGTTGAAGGTTGTGCGTCAGGGCTGGTAACCCGGTACGTAAAAATCCACTACCAATCATTAGCGGATTGGAGTTCCACTGTGGTGACCCCTAACCGGGAAAAGCCGAAAGATACAAACAAACAAACATATTTCCTTTGAAAAGGGGTTCCACACAGCAGATACTAGTTTGTAAAAAGCTCTCTCTGTAGAGCAAAGTGAGAACGGGGGAGGAAGTGTAAGGTAATACACAAGCTACTGTTACTGCAGAATAAGTAAAGAATTGTGGATGTGTTTAGTACTAGTTCTAAACAGGAGCAGAAATTGAGAGGGCCAAGGTGTGATAGAGAGCATGTTAGACTAGGAGAACAGATCACAGTGATTTGTTCTGCTGTCAGTAAGTTTAATGAAATGGCTACTGGTCACTGTGTGAAATTACATACAGATGCTTTTATTTATAGGTTTTACACATGTAGAACAATTGTCTCCTTGTTAAATTTTCCTAGGAAACAGAAGATCACACCAAAAAGTATAAAATGAACTTTGTTTTTTTGTATAAAAAGTGTTCTCAAATAAAGGTTGTTCCACACCTATGCATAAAAAACAACTTTTAAATATTGCTTCTGAACATGGAAGACTAAATGTAGTAAGTAAGTCATGTTTATGGCATTAGTATTCATGGGAGGCCAAGGGCATTCATGTCATTCTGGGTTTCAGCTCTAATATTGCTGGATTACTGTAGGTAGGGCGGCCACGGTGGGGCAGTGGTTAGCATTGCCGCCTCACAGCAAGAGGTTCTCCGGTTCTCATCTCGCGGCTGGGTGCTTTCTCGAGTCTGCATGTCCTCCCTGTGGTTGCGGGTCTCCTCGGTGTGCGGTTTCCTCCCACATCCCAAAGACATGCTGCAGGTGGATTGGACACTCTAAATTTAGGTTTTGTGAGTGTGCCTTCTGTGGACCGGGCTGGCAACTCGACACCGTAAAACTCCACTGCCATTCAATGTGCGGACAGGTGATCCGCTGTGGCGACCCCTAACCGGGATAAAGCCGAAAGAAGAAGATTGCTGAATTACTGTAGGTAAGTATTTGTAAATTAGTGAATTAGTGATGTAATTGCCAAACTATTAAATTAACAGTTTGATGATTACATAACTGTTTTTGATAGTAACATCATATATACATGTGTGTGTGTGTGTGTGTGTGTATGTATATATATATATTATATATATATTACTGAAGTAACACAAATTAGCAGTGACATATATATATATATATATATATATATATATATATATATATTTTTTTTTTTTTAATATGATGCCACTATATTACTATATTATACTTTTGTTTAAGCTATCACACACTGCAGTTTACCAATACTGTCAGCTCAGTGTGTGTATGAAAATGTAGTGTTTTTACACTAAGATGCATATATATGAGGAATAGAGTACCATTTGCCATCTTGTTAAATGTTTGCTTACATTATGCATAGGTTCATAGGTGTTCACAACGCTAATGACCACTAGGGTCTTTATAAGCCTAGCTGTGCAACCCAAATGTGACCCACAAGTTATGTTTTAGACATTTACTTAGGGGGTGATTTTTGGTTATGACATGATATATTGGCTGCCTTTGCCCATCACAGACATAGCCACCAGACTAGGGGTCAATGTCTGATTTCCCAGCCAATTTTCCAAGTTATGCTTAAATAGGGTTAGAAAGGGACTTTGTTTCACATGGATGGGAAGACTATTCCAGAGAATGGCAATTCTATGAAATACATATCTGTCTCTCCAACATATCCAACATATCCTATTTAAATTGCAAGCAAAATTTAGGTCTTTGGATCTAGTAGTTTTGATGCTGTTTTTTTGTGGATATGCAGAAGGTTCATCAGTGGGGTCCACGGATGCCTTGTAAGCCAGGTATAGCTTGTCTCTCAGTAGTACGTAGGAGATTGAGTATAGAGGTATGGCTTTTAGGCAATCCACATAGGACATTGTGTTTTATGTCCTACATTTTTTTAAGGAACCTTTAAAGATGTTTTAGTTGCTACATGTGTCTGCTCAGGTATATACTGAAGGGTGCATTATACTCAATGATGGGTCTGAAGAGGGCTGAATACAGTAGTATGATGACTTCCATGGACTTAGATGCCATGCTCTTACTTTTAAGTTGAACAACATCTAAGGATTTTCTTACTACCTTGGACACATTTTGGTCAAAAGCTAGGTTATCATCTATATGAGTTCCCAGATATAGTGAGTCAACTCTTTGGGGTGTTTCCCGGGGTTACCAACTTCCCAAAAGGTACTATAATGCATTTCTTGGCATTGTGTTTTAAGCCATGGCTTTGGAACCAGTCTTTTGTCTGTGTTAGACATTCTAGTAGGGTGTCTGTGTCTTGGGAGGATTCTATGACTGCTCACAGATTTAAATCATCTGTAAATCTGCTCAGCCAGAGGCCTTTGACATTCTTCTGAGAAGTAAATACATGGAGCCCTGAGGGACTCCAATGGTGACTGGCCTCATTATGGAGGTGGTCTCACTAATCCTAACCTCCTGGGTCCTATCTGTAAGTCAACTGGCTATCTAATGCATTATATAGGGCTTTATGGCTAATCCTGTAAGTTTATTAGCAATGCCAATGCGGGGTATTATATCAAATGCCTTAGCCAGATCAAGGCTTTACCTTCACCCATTGTCTTGGTGACTTTTTCAAAGAAGTCCGCCAGCTTCAGTAGACATGACCTTCCTTTGACAAAACCAAACTGAGATGGATTCAGTGTCTGTAGGTCTGCAATGTCTTTGTTGATCATTTCCTTTGCAAATCAATCTAGTCAGACTAATGGGTTTGCAGTTTCCAGGGTCTGTTGATGGCCTTCCTTATGAAGGATTGCAGTCCTCCATTCTCATGCCACAAAACCTTTTTTCAGACTATAGTGAAATAATGACTCCAGTGGCCCTGATAAGTTATACTTTAGACTATTCAGGAAGCATCCTGGGATAATATTAGGGCCCACTGATGCTGTGTTATTGGCCTTAGTGAGTGTTGTCAGGACATGTTCTTCATTTATAGTTAGAGAGGTTATGCTTGAGGGTATATTTTGGAGGTTGGCTAGGGGATAAAATTAGAACTGAATTTGTATGGCAACAGATTCCCTATATTGCCTGGCTCAGTGAATGTGGCACCATTAACTGCCTGTTCAGAAAACTGCTGTGTGCTACCTTTGAGCTTTCTGACATAGCTGAAGAACATCTTATGGTTGTCTTTTGCATGGGAGGCTATCCTAACCTCAAAATTGACTTTTTTGACTTAATTAACCAACTTGGGTGGGCACGGTGGTGCAGCGGTTAGCACTGCCACCTCACAGCAAGAGGTTCTCCGGTTCGATCCTTGGCTGGGGTGCCTTCTGTGCAGACTCTGCATGTCCTCCCAGTAGTCGCATGGGTTTCCTCTGGGTGCTCCGGTTTCCTCCCACATCCCAAAGACATGCTGTAGGTGGATTGGACACTCTAAATTGGCCCTAGGTGTGAGTGTGTGCATGCGTGTGCCTTCTGTGGAAGGTTGGACGCCGGGCTGGCAACTCGACACTGTAAAATTCCACTGCCAGTCATGAGCGGACAGGTGATCTGCTGTGGTGACCCCTAACTGGGAAAAGCCAGAAGAAGAAGGACTTAATTAACCAACTTAATTGCCTGTTTTGTTTGATGAGAAAGTTCTTATCTTTATGGGAGTTATACTTCCTGATTTTAGCCAGGATTTTTTTTTTCTTTTGTTGTATTATTCTGTTTAATTTGGGCTTCCACCAGGGCAGTTTGTTTTCAGAGATAGTTCTGGGCTTACTTGTGGTAGGTATAGCAGCCTCTATGCAGCCATTAACATGGTTGTACAGGGTTTCTGTGAACAATTCTCCATAGGCTGCTGTGTTCTCTGGGTTTGAAAGGACATTGAATTTTGACAAACTATTGCTTAATAAACAGTAGTCTGCCTTTGAATAGTTCTACACATTTACTGAGGTTACTGATTTGATTTTCATTTTGAAGGAGACAGCTTTGTGCTCAGATCTTACTAGGGAGGCATGACATTGGGTGTGTGCAGCATTCTCACATATTTGTGAGTGCGAGTTTAAGTATGATCGAGACTTTAGTGGGTGAATGCAATAACTGGTCAAGGAGGCAAGATTGACATAATGGTTAAGTTCTTTACCTCACAGTTACAAGGTACACAGTATGATTATGGCCTCTGGTAATTGGCTAGGCTTGTAATAGCTTGCAGACTGATAAGCTAGTATTTACCTATGGTCCTATGGTCCTATGATCCTATGATCCTATGGTTCATAGGTTCATAGGTTCATAGGTCGGTACTAGGCTATCAGCCCTAGGGCCTATACAAGCCTAGCCATAACAATTCCCTGGCTATTTCTTCCCACACTATTTACTTCCCTGGACCCCTGTCTAGCAGGGCGACTGACGTGATCCCCAGGATGAATTTCCTTTCTCCCATCCAATTGTCAAGGTTCCTTTTGAAGAGGGCCAAAGAGGCACTTTGCTTGACATGTATGGGCAATTTATTCCAGAGTCTGGGGAGTCTCTGGGTCAGGAACCTATCCCTCCAGCATGTTTTGTTTATTGTGATGACAAGGTTTGGATCCCTGGAGCATGTGGCTCTGAGGGATTGGGATTTCTTTAAGTGTAGCATGTCCAACAGCTCTGGGTTTGACATGGCCTTGTATGTTAAGCAGAGATTGCCTCTGAGTAGACGATATAAGACAGAGTATAGCTGGAGTTTTTTAAGGTGGTCAGTGTAGGGCATCTGCTTTAGGCCTGAGATTCTTTTAGTGAGGTATTTCTGCGGCCTTTCCAGTTGTTGCAGATGTCTTGAGAGGTACATACCAAACGGGGTGTTGTATTCTGTAATGTGTCTAATGAGGGATGAGTACAGTGGGACAATGACCTCCTTTTTTTTGGATGAAAAGCCCTTAGTGATGAGGTGTGCCACATAGAAGGATTTCCTGACTGTTGTGGCGATGTGGTTATCGAAGGTGAGACCACTGTCCACCTGTGTCTCTAAGTCTCTTATCACACTTTCGATGTTTAGTGTACTGCCACCTATATGGTAATTCATGGGTACATGTTTTTTCCCAAAGGGGATAACTATACATTTCTTGGCATTGAGCTTGAGCCCATGGCTCTGGCACCAAGCATCTTTTTCTGTAAAGCCCTTTTGTAGAGTATCCACATCATTTGTGTATTCAGTAATGGCTCCCATTTTGCAGTCATCTGCAAACTTTGTTAGCCAGAGTCCCTTAGTGTTGGCCTGTACTTCAGAGAAGTAGATGCCAAACAAAAGCGGTCCCAGGACTGAACCCTGAGGTATTACACTTGTCACTTGTCTGGAGCTGGATTTGGAGTCGGCTACTTTTACAGTGTGGGTTCTATCAGTAAGCCAGTTAGCAACCCATTGGGTGATGTAGGGGTTAATGCCCAGCTTAGTAAGTTTATCTATGATTCCAGAGTGGGGGATGGTGTCAAAGGCCTTGGCAAGGTCTAGATTGGCTGTGTGGACCACCTTACCCTTGTCCATGGCCCTGGAGACTGATTCGAAAAAGTCAATCAGGTTCAGGAGACAAGATCGGCCCTTCACGAACCCAAACTGGGTGGGGTCCAGTGTTTGAAGGTTGCCAATGTCTTTGTTTATAAGTTCCATGATAAAGCGCTCCATGGCCTTGCAGATAAGGCTCATCAGACTGATGGGACGGTAGTTTCCGGGAACCAAGGTGGATCCCCCCTTGTGGAGTGGGATAACTGTAGCTCTGCACCACTCAGTGGGCACAAAACCTGAGGTGAGACTATGATTAAACATGACACTTAGGTGACGTGCCAGTTCATGTTGTAGTTCATGTAGTACACAGACTGGGATGTGATCTGGTCCCATGGATGCTGTATTCTTAGCTTTGGAGAGTGCGTTTTTTACCTGTGTGGCCGTTATTACTGGAATTTGGCAATCTTCCGGTATTGAGTGAGCCATTTAGGGGGTGAGAGGGGGGTGAAGTTGGCACTGAATCGATCTGCCAGGATATTGGCAATATCCTTGGGATCAGTATATTTAATGCCATTCTGTTTTAGCTCAGAGCAGATCTGGGCATTGCCATTTAGATTCTTGACATAGTTATAGAATGCCTTGTGGTTGTCTTTGGAATCTTTGGCAATTTTATTTTCGTAACTAGCTTTAGAGGATTTTATGAAGGATCTCAGTTTCTTACTGAGGCTGGTAAGGGAGTTTTTTGCATCCTGGGATTTTCCTCTTTTCTACAACAGTTTCTTCCTTTTGTTGTAAAGTTTGTTTATGGCAGGGGACCACCAGATTGGCTTCCTTTTTTTGGATGAAAGCATCTTGGTTTTATTTGGGATGGCACAATTCATGCATGAGTGGATGTGCTCGTACAGTGCCTTAGTGTAGGATTCAGCAGTTGAAATTTCAGTTCCCATCTGCATGGGTGTCATGAAGTTTGTCACTTCTGACTTCAGTAGCATGAAGTTGGCTTTGGAGAAGTTTTTTATGGAGGTTTCCTTACTGGGGGGGTGGAGGTGGGATGTGGATGTTAAGGGTGATTAGCTTATGGTCAGACCTGACTAACGAGGGAGTGACCATAGGTGTGGAGCATCGATTTCCCATGTTGGTAATGACCAGGTCTAGGATATTGGAGCCCCTGGTGGGACTATGGATTAGTTGATCCAGGGCATTGGAATTTATGAATTCCAAGAACCGTTGGGCAAAGGTGTTGGTACATGAGTAGTTTTCCCAGTTAATGGAAGGGTAGTTAAAATCACCCAGTATGCGTGTTTGGTTCTATCTTAATATTTTTCAGTATGTTTGGAAAGGTGTAGTGAGAATCTTGGGGTATGGTGGGGGATCTGTAGCAAGCTACAGTTTGGATTGCAGTCTTACCTAGTGTTAGTTGCACATGGAGAATTTCAGACGCATTGTGTTGGGCAACTAGCCTGGTGGTGTGAATATCCTTGGTGAATATTGACACTTCTCCACCTTTGGTGTTTCGGTCCTGGTTTGGTGGCCGAAAAGTGTGGTAAGAGTTGTAGCCTGGTATTGCAGGGGTGCTCTCTGGAGCCTTGAACCAGTCTCAGTTACTGCACAGATATTGATGTTCTCCATTTTTTAGGAGTGCCTCGAGAGAGTGCATTTTGAGGTTTAGACTTCTAGCATTGAGTAGCATTACCTTCAGATTTTGCATGCTTGTACCTGTTACGGTAGTGGTTTTGTCTTTTGAACTTTGCCTAAAAAAGGCACTATAGGGGTGGCAAGAGCCTTAGCCAATAACCTGAATCCCAGGGGCGACAGGTGCAGACCATCTCTGGCAAAGCATCATGGTCTGTCGATCATGTCGTTCCAGGCAGACAGATACTGGATCCCCTTTGAATGACACCAGAAACTTAGCCAATTGTTGAAGTCAATCATTTTGTCCTTATATTGTGGTATCATTCTGGGCAAAGGCAGGATGCTACTCAGGGCTAGGGTCATACCTGCCTGGGCCACATGATCCGAGAGCTATGGTCCTATGGTCCTATGATCCTATGATCCTAAGGATGTTTGCATTTATGAAGTCCAGGAATCTCTGTGCTTGGAGATTTGAGACCATGTAGGATTCCCAGTCTCTAGAGGGGTAATTAAAACTCCCCATGAGTAGGGTGTTCAGTTGGATAGTAATTGTCTCCATCAGGTCTAAATATGCATTGTGAGTTTCTTGTGAGATGGAGGGTGACTTATAGCTAGCTAGCTAGGATATGGTATGGGAGATTATCTAATGTAATCTACATATGGAGAAAATGCATAGCATCATCCTGTTTAACCAACCTAGAGGTATGCATGTTACTGATGTATATCAAGACACCTTCATCTTTATCCTTTGTCTGTGCAGCTGCTGGTCTAAAAGTGTGGAAGCCACTGCCAGGCTACTCTTTGTATATCTTGTCTCAGTAACTGCCCAGATGTCTATATTCTTAAGGATGAGGGGGACTTAGAGACAGTGTAGTTTTTAGTATAGGCTCCTGACATTGGGCAATAACACCTTGAGATTCATTTGATTTGATTTTGCTACGTTGGTAGGTTTATCAGTTTGACATTACCTAAAAAAGGCTCTGTGTAGGTGGATAAAGTTTTATCCAGTGTTTGAAAGCCTAGATGGGACAGGTGTAGACTATCCCTGACACAACAATGTGGCCTGTTAACCATGTCCTCCCACGCTGACAAATACTGGATCCCCTTAGAATGATACCAGAAACTTAGCCGATTGTTAAAATCAGTAATCTTTTTTTTCATATTATGCCATCATCCTTGGTGAAGGTATTATGCTGCTCAGTGCTAGGTTCATGCGAGCTTGAGACACATAGGCTGAAAGCTCCATAATGTCTGTCTTCATATAGTCCCCGGAGGTGCGTCTGAGGTCATTTACACCTACATGGGCTATAATGGAATCATAATGGTTCCTGTGGTGTAATGACTTGAGTACATGCGTAATTTGGCAGCTCCTGGCTCCAGACTGGCCACTAACTCTTATCTTTTCCTTGTTCAGCCTAGTTAGAGGAGCATCAGTATGTCTTACAATGGAGTCCCCTATGACTAGAGTCCTGGGAAGTGTGTTTGCTTCCCCTTATAGGCTTTGTATTTGGGGCTTCACTAAGTGTGTCTGTATGTGTGGTGTTACGTGTTGTTTTTATTGAGCATGTTTGGGTTTGCCGAGGATATGCTTTGCCAGTGGGTGGTCTAGGAGATCTTTGATGTTTAGGATAGTTGCACTTAAGTGCCTTAGCATGGCTATATGTGTTCTTGTTGGTTAAAACAAAAACTAAAGTACTAATATTTTAATCAGACCATGTGACTTTTCAGATGAAAGTACACAAAAGGCAAAAGTCCCTCGGTGTAGGTGAGCTGTTTTCCTGCATTATTTATAGTACATAAAATACTCAAAAACTTAAATGCTTTCCACAAGGAGCATTATAGGCTACATTTTGGAGCAACTTGTTTTGTTTTCTGATGGCTAATGTGGCTACAGTAGATTTACACACTCCACAGAGGGCTTCGGTCCATATTTAGACTTTATTAGTGCCAGATAATGGTGACAATGGTGGTGGTATGAATAGGTATATGCATCCAGTAATCTTGGTGTGCTACAGAAGTTTATAATAGCAGTGCAATCACAACTCAGCCTCTGTCTGCTGCTTGACAGTGTGGCACTCATGTAAAGTAACAAAATGCTTTTATCGGAAAAAGAGGGTTGGTTATTGGAGATTGGAGAGGAAGGGGAGGTGTTGATGGAGTTGAATGGGACAATATGGCAGTGTAGGGGTAGGGGATGACTTCAGTGAATGAATCAGTGCACTGTGGTGCAAAATTCTTGTAAAGAAGTTTTTAAACTGAAACATAATGAAGTCCTTAAAATGTTAACATCACCCCTAAATGGATTATTAAGTTATGCAGCATTTATTTTTATTATTTAAAAGAACCTACGGTCAATAATAAAGAAGCATTGATAAAGAAATGAAGTAATATAACAACAAAATGTGAGAGAAAGGGTGAGAGAGAGATTGTTCTCAATGCATGGTGACAATGACATACTAAAGAAGTGACAGGGCTTCACATGGGGACAGAGAAGGAAATATATTACAATTAGGACATCATATAGCTGGACAGGCAACATCGGGGATTCAGAAAATAGGAAAAAGGAGGTAATTCAGAATACCCTACCAATCCAAAACCAGTAAACCCAGACAATCTTAAACCCATGGTAAATGCATGCAGGACATTTACGTACCCCTTAAAAAGAAGGTTCTTTGCCTGCTGCATAAAGACGGACCATCAGTTCAGTATTTGAAACTCAGCTCATCTGATGCATTTGCAGTACCAAGCTAGTTCTACTGAGTCAGAATGTTGTGGAGGGAAGGATTTAGTACCTACTACAGGTTCTGCTTTCCACAGAAAGGCTCACATTATTAGTCTATGTTGTGATGCCTGGATGTAAAAAGCTGGAATTCACTCATGCACTGCCACTGTGAACAGAAAGAGGTGCATGCGGAGTATCACTGCACCCTCTATTTCTGTTCATTTACAGATATGATATGCAGATCTCCTGGAGGAAGCCTGAGTGCTGCACATTGATTCTTCTGACTACTGTACCTGTTGTATGTGTTAGTCACTGGTAAGCCTGCACAGTGGCTGGTGACGGAATGGTGTGCAGAGGCAATGAGTGATAAAGTATTTGAGTATATCCTTAAGAGGTTTGTGCCTATAGTCTGTGACAGAGTTTGGAATGTATATCATCTGTTCTACTATGCTCTTATCATTTTGTAGTCTGAAATAATCAGAAAACCTGCTGATGTAGCTGCATCCAAGTGCTCTCCTTGTTATTTAGTCCATCCTGAGTACCCAAATGTTACATGGTGTCAAAAGTACTTAAAATTAACTTATTTCATCCTTCATTTGAAAAGTGTTTTGACTGCAGCTATCTGGCAATATTTCCCCACAGTGCAATTTGTGTGAGAATTAAACCAACTCTGTTGTAGTTGTCCTGATTACAGTTCAGGTAGTGTGAGATGGATTAGAAGATCTAGCCCTCAACATATGTGGGACGGGAGGATGGGCATGTCCCATCCTGGGAAAGTAACTACAGTCCAAGGTTATCCAATACCACTCTCCCAGTGCTGAAAGAGGCAGCCGTAGAGGTGCATTTTCAGCCATCAAGCTGCTTCAGCAATATCCCTCGTCTTGAGACACAGAAGTGTATAATCACATTATGGGACAGTACTGTGCTCCCTCCAGTGAAGTGTCTCATACATTCACCCCTCTCCAAGGGGAAGGTTAAGCAGGACAGAAGATTAAATGGGTATGACTGAGAGGGGGAGGCATGAATGTCATCAGGTGCAGTGAGAGAAAGGACATAGGAAAAAAACTTTCTGAGAACTGGAAGATGCAGATCCAGAAAAGAAATTTATTCTCGACTGGATATAGAACATTAGAAAAGTCTAAAAAGGTACAATGTGCTACATTTTTGAATATCACAGGAGAAGAAGTCCTTAAGGTTTACAACACATTTGAATTGCAAGAGGGGAAAAAGGATAAAATATTGCAGTATTGAGACAATAGTGGCAGAGTTGTTGTAAGCACAGGAAGGATCTGCCATTGCTTCATCATGAAACATAAGGTCTTAATCAGAACTGTAAGAAAGACTGCAACATTTGTGACTTGCATGAGGCATTAGTGAAACAGGAAATTGTGTGTAGTATCAGAAATGCTCAGAGATGGGCAGTGGTGGATCCAGTTTGTTTTTTTTTTTCTTGCCTGGACACAAAAAGGGGCACTGCATCTAGGTGGTGGCACACATCTGGACATATGACAGAAAAAAAAGCAGAACCACTGCTATTTAGCACCCTCTCCACAGAAAGTTGACATTGAAGATATAAATTCACCTACTTCTTCGGCTACCCCGCCTTTACTTGAATTAGTCTTATCTTCCCTGTTAGGACTTGCAAGTGGGCTAATATTCTGTTAATAATTCCTTCCATCCTGTTGCCTACTACCTGTCTTTGCCTCCCTTCATAAGTGCCATATATTTTTACCCTCTTGACCGCCACGGTCAACTTCATCACCCTTACTCAGACTCTGGTCTACAAAAGAATATTGCAATAGTAAAGGAGTTCTTCTTTATTTATTTTATTTATTTTGTTGACTGGGAAAAGTCAGACTGGGTAAAATGCATTTTCAGCAGAGGCCTGGGGAGAAATGCTCCATGCTTAAATTACACATGATGTACATTTATAATTGCAGGGTAAAAACATCTATACATGAGCTTATTTATATGATTTGTAAATGTAAATATTTTTAAATATTTCTTGTATGAAAAAACAGAGAGAAATTAACATAAATTGGCTAATTACAGAATAGAGAAATAACATACATAACATACAATAACAATTAATGTATTTATAGCATGATGACTGCAGGGAAAATATCAGACTGGGGTGTTTTTGAGTTTAGTAATAATTTACAAACAGACAAGTAGAATGCAGCTAAAGAAAATGATAAAAGAGATATGAAAGGAGAAGTTATGGAAATAGGCAGAAAAATAAATGGACAGTGGAGTAATTGTAGTTAGTGGTGGGGTGTGGGGTGTGAGAGAAGGAGGAAAAGTAAGTTTAGGAAATTAGTGCAGTATGAGGAGAACTGATAAGGTACAAAAGACTGGGAAACAAACTGGATGTAAGAGTTGAAGATAAGTAATCTGAGTAAAGCTAACCAGATGAGTAGGAAGAGCAGAGCCATCTTTGGTACAGGTGCTGTTTAAGCAAAGTTTTGAAAACTGTTTAAGCTTTCTATCTGTTTTAACAGTGTGGGGATTTAATTCCTGAGTTTTGACAAGTAATGAGAGAAGAGTCTCCACCAATGTTGAATGTCTTACTGAGGCACAGTAAATGTCTACTGCTAGAGCAAAAGTCTCTAGAGGGTGAATAGTACAGTAGAATATTTTGTAATGCTGGGCATTTGGACAATAAAATAGGTTGTGGGCAATGATTGATTGTGAGTATGTCAACTGGTTCAGAGTTCAAGCTAGTTTTAATGCAAGGCAGTGGTGTGTTTTATAAGGCTGGTTGGTTGGTTGCAAATTTAGCTACTTTGTAGTAGCAGGAGGCTAGTTTTAGTTGTATATGTAGTGCTAATATTTGTAAGAATAGGAGAAGCATATAATAGAGAAGAAAGGAGGTATATCGCTGCTAAGGTAATCCTTGCTTAATCTGCCAGGTAGTGTTTAGCTCTATAGCTACCCAACTTTTTAGTGAGTTTTCTTGCTAGAATGAAGTACATAGTGATTAAATTTGAGGTTGGCATCTATTATGACTCTGAGTAGTTAATTGGCTAAGCTTAAAATGGTCCACAGAGGCAGCTAGCATTGTATGAATTTATATATAACCTATAACTTATATTTAGTCTGGTTTATGGAATCTATTTTTGTACTATTACTTGAGGAAATAAGAAATGTGTTTCTGGTTAAGAAGTTGGTTGTAGTAAATAGCATAAGTTTGTTTTTTGACATTAAGCAGCAAGTTAGAATTTTTTAGCCATATGTCTATGCCACTGAATGATTTTTGAGTGATTTCCTGTAATTTTGTTATGGATGGGCCAGAGCAGATAAGGGTTGTATGAGAGTGGAAAGTGTTGTAACAGTATAAAGTTTAGTTATGAAAATATTAAATACAAGGGGCAAGTATTGATCTTTGGGGAACACCAACAGAGATTGGTAGAAATGCTGAAAGGCTCTGTTGCCATTTAGCTGAATGCTGACAATTGCATAAATAACTAAAACCAGGTGAGGGAGGAGTAAGTGAGACCTAGTGTTGCAAGCTCAGAGAGGAAGTTTTAGTGGAACACTGTATCAAATGATTTGGAAAGATCAAGGAAAAGTGAAGAAACAAGATTTCCTAATTTCTTTATTGGTTTACTATGTTGGTGAAGTTGAGGAGGGCAGTAGTAGTACCATAGTTGGACCTGAAACCATGCTGGATGTTGGAGAGGAGGTTGTGTTTGGTTATATGTTTCATAAGCTGAGAACAAATACATTTCTCAAGGAATTTAGAGAGGGTTGATAGAATAGCAGTATGTCTATAGTTTGTTAACTCTGTTGAAGTACTTCCTTAAGGATCATCTTTAAATAAAGTAACCATGAATGCCTTATTTAACCATATACAAACAAACAGCAAGCACATCTTTAAATTTATGGTGTTAACTCAAGTGAAAGAAAATGGAAGAGGTGATGATTTAATTAATAAAACTGAGGTAGAAGAAACAAAGTGGATAATGGAGTTGAGAGCAGATTGTTCGCATGGACTTAATGGAGTTATTCCTTTAAAGCCGATCCATAAGGAATGTAGTATATGTAAGAGAACATGATAAACTTCAATGGCAAGTATATGATTGGCAGATTACGGAGGTGTGTTTCTATTCTGCAGTTTGGATTGGTGCATTTGGAGGCTGCCAACAAATGTGCTTCTATTGGATTAAGTGAAGAAGAAGTGATGTTCTACCCCTACAGACATGATTGGTTTTAAATTCTGTTTTAAGGATTGTGTTTGTGTACCAGGATAGGATCTGAAGAAAGTCATTACAAAAAGTGCTCATCCTTAACCTGTTCATTTGGTTTTACTGTTTGTTTTAAGTTCGTTTTATATTAAAAGTTTGTTTTTATACTTTGTTTGTCTGTGATGGTATATCCGCATTGTTCTAGTTATTTTTTATGGTTGATGTTGGGACAGGCTGAAAATTAAAAGACAGTGTGCTGCTTTTGAGAATCGATGGATGCTGGAGTGATGAAGTGAGGTGGTCATTAATTAGTGATAAAACTGACTAGATAAAATGAGTGTTAAATTGAGTGGCAATGGACTCTTTATTGTTTGAAGTAGAAGGACAGGGTGTAGTGGTATGGCCAGGGTGTAATAGTTTATTTAGAGAGGACCAAAAAAGCTTGGGGCTGTTTTGGTGCTTTTTTTTGGAGATTACTGTAGTATGATTTCTTGTCAGATTTAACAAGGATCTTGAATGATTTCTGAGATAACTAAAACTTTGGTAGGCATGTTGTGTTTTATTCTTACACCATTCGTTCCATGCTTTATCTCTTTGCAGCATGAGCTAAATCATTTAGTATTTTTTGGAAGGAATAATTGAAGCTTTATCTAGGGGAATTAATCTTAATGCATTCTAGTTGTAGTGGGACAGGTTTGTAGTAAATGTATCTTTATCAAATTTGGTTAGATTGTGTACTTATTTATAGATTATATGTTTGGATGAACCATGTTGTTTGATTACAAAGATTGGTAGGTGATCACTTCTGTTGATTCTGGTGGTAGAGTTTATTAGTTGGGTGAACGCAAATAGTTGAATAGAGTCCTTGGGGTTGCTGCTGTTTACGGATTGCCAGTCTATGTTTAGATCACCTAAGATAAAGGATTCCTGGGGAATGTTGTCAGACATCCAGAGTAGGATATTTTTGGCTGTGGTTATGTTGTCTGGTGGGATGTAAACTGCTGAGATGCATACATATTTCTTTTGGATGATTTTAAGGTATGCAATCAGAAGTTTAGCATTATTAAATGTTGGGATAATTGGATGGGCTGGAGTTATTTCTAAGTTATTTTTATAAATAATAGCAGTATCACCTGCTCTTTTAAGATTTTTGGCCACTCTGAGTATGTTAAAACCTGGGGGAATAATTTTGTTGCCAGTTATTTCTTGTTTTAGCCAGGTTTCAGTGGCAATTAGAATGTCTGGGAGTAAAAATTTAGACGTGCATGGATATCATGAATTTTGTTGCAGATAATTCTGAGGTTAATGTTGAAAGGAAGGGGGTTAATTTCATTACCTAATGGGAAAATTTTGTTGGGAGCATTGGAATGCAATGAGTTGGCCATAGTGGGTAGCTAATGTGTGGGTCCAGGGTTAGGGTGAATATCTCCACTAAGTCTCAGGTTGGAGTTGGAGTGAGTACAGGTATAGAGCCATTTGTACTTGTACCTGACTTTCAGTACTGCTGAAAATGTGCTATTCCTTTCATGTGGTTATCTTGTTCAGAGCTTAGCACTACAACATTTTGAAGCTCAGGACTATCCCCTTACTACATTGAGCAATTTGCAATCTACTTCACTGAGAGATATAGAAACACAAGTATCGGAGGCCTAGCAGTCTCGCAAACCAAAAACCTTAACGCAGATTTTATTTGTAAAGAAAATTAGCGTTTTCGCTTCTCTACACAAGGAAGCTTCATCAGAGTAATCAAAATGCTCAGTAAGGTGCCAAAACTTACTGAGCATTTAAATGCATAGGAAACACTCATATTACATCACTTCCTAAGGAGGTGATGTCTATACTTTATGATAAAATGTAACACCACATTAATAGAACATATAATTAATTAATACATTTGATGAATTACCAGTTGCAGTCAAAAACACGCACAAGCTCTACAGCCCTTAGAGAATCAAATAAACACTATCTATATGTATAAAAATAACAATAACATATATCAAAATATATATCAAAATATAAAAAGATATACGTAAAAAGTAAAACAGATAACCATATGCTTCTACAATAAGAAATAGTTCCCTTATAAATAAGGGCTACCTTATAGAAACATATACAAAGCAAGCTTGGTTTTAAATCGCCTTCACACTCTATAAATATAAAATACTTAGACAATGAAAATACTAATAACTGTGAAAATATATATATATATAAAAATATATATATATAAAAATACGCATATATAAAAAATACATATATATAAAAATACATGCATGTATAAGAAAAATAAATAGGAAATAAATGACAACTCCTAAAACTATATAAAAAAATGTCTCCTAGGTCAAAGTAGCAGCTATTGCCTGAGGTAGGCTTTGTATTTTAATACAGGAGAAATATTACAACTCTCATTCAAACCTGGGGAATTGAAGACATCCAACCTGAGTTGCCACTCCAATTCCCGATTCTCCAATAAGAGAGGAGTAGGACCCCCTCGAATGGAAGATATGAGGTTGTCAATACCCATAAATTGGAAACTATGCCCCGGATTTTTTATTATATGCTTGGCCAGGGCATTTTCGTTTTTGCAATTTTTTATTGCATAACAGTGTTGGTAAACACGTTCTCTTAGTTTTCTGTCGGTTTTACCGACATAAAAACTAGGACAACAAACACAAAATGCTATATAAATAACTGACCTAGTTTCACAATTAATTTTAGATTTAATATCATATTTAAATCCCCTAATACAAAATGTGTTACCGGTGCGAATAGTTTTGCACCAGTTACATGACCCGCAGGCAAAAGAACCTGTTGATCTACTAAACTGATTGGAACTGGAATCATTTTGTAGTAATTCTTTAATATTGGTTCCCCTCTTATAAACAATTCGAGGTTTTTGGCCTAATTTGTCAACCAAAAAGGAATTATTAGAAATAAAATACCAATTTTTGTGAATAATTCCTGAAATTTGTTTAGAATTACTATTGAACGTAGTGATAAAACTCAAAGGTATCAAAGCCAAACTGTCATTGATCTCCATATTTTCAGAAGCACTCAAATTGGCCATATCATTGTTTGTATTCAACAAGACCAAAACTTCCGAATAGAGCAAAGGTTTATAAAAGCCAATACTCCTCTTGAGTTCCACTTCTCCAATAAGCTCTTCAACCAACATCTTAGGGTAACCCCTATTTATAAACATATTTTTTAACAATGTACACTCAGCTGAAAAATCAATTAGGTCACTACACATTTTCACAGCTCTAACTAATTGTCCTTTGACAATTGCCCTCTTCTGTTTGTGAGGGTGAGAGCTTGAATAATGAAGAAAAGAATTAACATATGTGTCTTTTCTAAAAATCTTTGATTTAAATTTGGAATTAGGTCTATCTTTAATGAGTTTCACATCCAAATAGTCAATCTCTTCGCTGGAAAAGTGATATGTGAACCTAAAGAAATTTGTTGTATGATTAATATATTCTATAAAATCTTGAGCATCCTGTTGGTCCCCTTTAAACAAAATAAAGATATCATCTAAAAAATGAGTATAGTAACAGATATGTTGTTTCCAATCAATCTTGTCCAAAATATAATGCTTCTCCCAGTGGGCCATGGCCATATTTGCCACACTGGTGCCACAAGGGGAGGCCATGGCTACCCCTTGTTTTTGAACATAGTATTCCTTATCAAACAGAAAGAAATTTGAAGTAAGCACAATATCAAGGAGTTCTGTGATATTATCAATTTCTATTTTTGGAGCTTTTAATTCAACTAAAAGCAACCCAATCCACTCTAATGCCTCCTGGTGGGGTATAGAGGTATATAAATCAGCAATGTCAATGGTAAGAAAGTTATAGGAGTCATCATAACTGATATTGTTAATATTTGCTAAAAAAGTCCAAGAATCTTTACAGATACTAGGAATAAGCTTTATATATTTAGAAAGCAAAAAATCGATATATTTAGAACATGGATATGTTATAGAACTTCTCCCATCAACCAAGGCCCTCAGTGGTAGGTCCTTGTAGTTTTTATGAACTTTTGGTATACCAAACATCACTGGGACCCTAGGTTGGGAGATGTCCATGTATTTATACATATCCATGTCTATCCTACCATTGATAAATAGATCTCTGAAATAACCTCTAATTTGGTTAAAACACCCATTCATGGCATTGAGGGAAGCAATTTCATAAGCAGGAGAATCTAGAACTAATAACATTCTCTGTGTATAGTCAACCCTTTCGAAGATGACCAAGCCACCCCCCTTGTCTGGTTTGATAACCCTGACTGGGGATTCTCGTAAGTGGTTAAGTGCTTGTACCTGTTCTTTAGTGATGTTAAATGTATTGCATGTGGAATTATATGATCTATTCATATGTCTAAT